>NC_053412.1:675788-828288 GCF_016859285.1 Xiphias gladius
TGTAGGATATAAAATGTTTTACCAGTTATATCCGTGGGCTCATGGAGTCATGCAGCACTGGGGACCTTTGAGGGCCTGACCGTGGTGAAATAGACAATTTAGCACTGAACCCATCTACGATTTGTGCACACGGATGACGTCTGTGACAAAATCTCCTCTGCAAACTGGTCTTTCAAAGGACCGTGTAGGTGAGACATGTCCAGCGTCCGAGGTAAATAGAGACTAAATGAAAGTGGTAGACTTTTTCTTCGTAGGGGGTCCTTAAAATCACTGAATAGTCCTTTCAGGGTTGCAGTCCAGAGACTTCAGACCCAGAAAGACCCCAGTAGAGACCGGTGTATAATCTCTGTCCCTGCCTCAGGTGTCAGAGCGGTATGAAAGCAGCAACCTGTTGACGGCGCTGCCCTCGTCCTTCCTGGAGCCCCTGCTCTCCTTCACTCTGATGGAGGACCCCGAGATCCGTCTGCTGGTCCTCTCCATCCTCACCTCGCTCATCGACCGGCGCCACAACGCCGCCAGACTCAGCACAGCCAGGTCTCGCCCCAGCAGAAGTAGCACACTTCCGAGGCAGGGGACTGGCGACACCCCGCGGCGGGCCGGCGTCACTGCACGCTGCCCCGCCGGGGGCCGCTTGACATCCTGAGCGCCGGCTTTACACCGTCTCTCTGTGTGTCCTCAGCGCGGCGTTCGATGTCTCGGTGTTGGAGCTGAAGGGGGACAGGTGCTCTCGACAGGACAACCTGTTCACGAGGAAGGTGAGAGAATAACAGGCGCGGCAAATCTCGTTTTGTGCATTTCAATCTGTTGGTGGAATCAGCCGCCACTGACATTTTAAATGCTGTCACCGATAAGTCGAGAGAAGATCAAGTTTTAGACACTTTCCACTTCCCTGAGCGGCGTTTCAGGGAAATGCTAAAAGTAGTTCGATTATTGCTCCACGTGGAAATTTGATCGGATTATTGGGTTCAGCAGATCGAACGACAGCTCGTCTCACCCTGAATGAAACAAACCTTCTTCCCCACTACGTCCTGTCACACAGAAATTAACCTGCCTACGTGCGGCCACATCTCACGCCTCACGCAAAACACACCTCGTTTGTGCGTCGCTTTGGGAAAAAGCCTCCGCCGGTTGAATAAATGTTAAAAGAAAGAGACGACGCTGAGATTGTGCAGAGCAGCAAGTATCTTCAATCGAGGCCCGGAAATCCACTTTTTCTGATTGTAGTCGCCGTTATCTGAAGTTGCATGAAGTGGCAGAGTAATGACGGTTCAAAGCGGTAATGCAGCTCAGTTCTGTGCTTCGTGCGTGTGCGCAGCATGCTCAGCGCCTCTACAGGCACGTCTACCTGGCCTGCAAGGAGGAGAGCAGCGGGCGGGGCCACTATCAGGCTCTCTTCACCCTACTGGCCGTCCTGACTGTGGAACTGGCCACCGAGGAGGTGGTGGTGGACCTGATCCGATTGGTCCTGGCTCTGCAGGTGAACGGAGCTTCTGTAATAACGGCAATGACAGTACAAATAATGTTAAGTCGTAGCTTTCCCGCTGATTGGTCATCCCTCCTCTGCTCTGTGATTGGCTGCTCAGGAGCTGGCGTTGTCCAATCAGGAGTATCTGTCGGTCTTTAACCGCTGTGGCGTCCACGCCGTCTGTGCCGCCTTCCTGCAGCTGCTGTCCCAGCTCGGCCCGCCTGCAGCGCTGCACCAACACGTCACGCAGGTGTGTGTGCGTGCGTGTGCGTGTGCGAACACGAAAAGTGAAGGCGTGTGTCTGCGCGGCATCAAATGTAGTTCGTTTATGTTTTGTGTGTCTGCAGGTCATAGAGAGTCGTCAGAAGGAGGCGCCACACCTGCTGCCTGAAGACGTCCTCTGTGACAAACCCAGGTAGAGAGACAGAGGCGTTTGTGGGACGTTATCGAGATGCAGGTTAACTATCATTATGCAGCACAAGATAGTCAACAGCTGTGTTACAGATGTGTAGTACACAGTAGCTAAGGAGCTCATCAACTGCTGATGGGCAGGTGTCATTTTTAGCAGAAACTTCACTGACTATAATTTAATTGCCTAATCTACCAATCAGCTGCCTGCCACTTATTCAGGTACAGCTCAGCTTTATTGATGAATTATTGTGATATACATCTGGGAACTACTGAGAAAAAAGTGATGTAAATGTCAGTCGGTTCATACTTGATAAATACTTGTACGCCTCACTGTCCATACCGATTTTCCATTATCGTTTGACTGGTGTTACTGGGTGTGTGTGTGTGCGCGTTTGTGTGTGTGTGTGTGTGTCAGACTGCCAGAAGGTGAGCTGAAGTTGGACGAAGCCCTTCTGTTTGTCCAATCAAAGATCTGCGAGGCTCTGATGGGAAGCAGCTACGGCGCGCACGCCGAACGCTTCAACACAGTGTACACACCTCAGCTAACAGGTACGCGTGCGTGCACGCACACGCACACACACAGTAAAAGACTCCGTGCTCCCGTCTGTTCACTGCTGTTTCTAGTATTCAGACTGTGTGTATTTCAGATGAGGATCGTCTGTCTAAGAGGAAGAGTATTGGAGACGTCGTCTCCCTGCAGATGGACGTGGACCCTTGGAACTGTCCTGATGCACAGCAGGTATCTATCTATCTATCAATCATCTATCTATCCATCTATCTATCTATCTGTCTATCTATCTGTCTATCTGTCTATCTATCTATCTATCATCTATCTGTCTATCTACCTATGTGTTGATAATGTGTCCATCTCCGTCCTCTCTAGAAACCTCAGACAGAGCAGATCACCTTTGAGACGCTGAAGAACGCCATTGGTAAGTGACTGATTTCAAATCGGTACAAACGGATGATTCACTGTTTCTGTTTTTTTGTATTTTGATTTTGAATAAAACTCTCATCCACTCTACTCTGATTTTCTACCTTTTCTCGTGCCTTAATCACATGATAAAATGAGTCAGCTGTAGTTACACGCTGTGTTCTGCTGATTCATAAGCACCATTTTTTAACTGCAGAGCACAATTTATTATCTGATGCACACAAATTATTGTTTTTTTCTCCTGCTGGGCTTAACACTCTCTTTCTTCTCTGCCTCACTTTCTCTTTTTTCAGGTTGAAGGATTCTGATTGGCTTGACATCGTGTGTAAAATATAGAAAACATGGGTTTAATCTATTAATCTATATCAAAAATTACACGATAATATTTCCATATAATGAGTATTCCGTCATTCTCCCTGGTGTTTTCACCGTCCACCAAACTTTATAAAGACGCCCCAAACAGACATTATATCAGAGAGGAAATAACATGTAAAGAAATCCACATAACATGTAAATCATATCATTAAAGTCATCATAATCTATTAGGAGTAGTAGTAGAATTTAAAACAGAAAAGTTCTGTAGCAACAACAAACACGGAGATTATCTAGTTTCCATTAACAAGCAAAAAGGACACACAAGAAATGAGTGAAAATCAGACTAATAACACAAACTCACAGTTTGGCAGAATACATGCAGAATCATTCTTTGTATATTTGATTAATCTAACATTAAGGACATAAAGGGAATAAAATAAAAATTCCATGTCACTCAGCTTTAACTTTATTGTTCTCACAGGAAAATTTGTCTCGCAGCCTCGTAAACACACAGAGCTCAGACCTGAGTGTAAAGCATGATAAATACATATAACACTGCAAAATAAATGTGGACAAAGGCAAAAATCCTGTTGTTAAAACGCTGTCTTTCAGAGGACAGAGGGAGTGTGGAGGAGGAGGAGAGGAGGAAGAGGATGCAGGTGGTGGAGAGGTTTCAGACGGCTCCATTTGAGGAAATCGCTGCCCACTGTGGAGCCAGGGTGAGAGGGTTTATTCTGCTCTAATCGGTCATTGGCGAGTGAGGTCATCTTCAGCCCATAAAGAGGCTGTCGCAGCGTAAACCAGACGCCACGTTCTGGCGGCCGTTCGCTTCATACTCCCTCTTCCCCAGTCTGTGCTCGTCAAGTGTCTTTTGTGAGTCGTTCAGTAACAACAGCAGAGTCAAGCGATCAGGTCAGTTGACAGAAGAAACTCCCAGTTAAACGTTATTGATTGTCTCATCAATTATCGAAGCCGATCAACTTAACCCTTCTGAATCAGGACCTCAGGCAGCTGGTGGAAGTAAGGTGTGTACCTCATTGTTATTTCCATGTGTCAGATACGTATTTCATCAACGTTTCACTTCAGGTTGGAGCTACAGGTTAGAGACGTCATTTACATTTCTGTGTTCTCAAACAGCAGAAGGTGGTAACGGTTCCAAATCTTGGAGTTATTGTTATTTTGAACTTCGATAAAGGATTCAGAAGGTTTTGCACTCCCATGAGCAGATTAGATCCTGGACTCAGGTTTGATAAAATGCTGCAGCCGGTTGGTTGGTAGGGAGGTAGGTTTTGTCTGTAGCCTGTGCTCAACCATGAGTTTCATACATAACTAAAAGCGCTCCAGACTGTTCTTAGTGTTTGAGAGGATTAGAAAGAGACAAGTGCTGCAAGGAGGCATCGCTTTAACGTTGTAGTAGAAAACATGAAATAGTTGTGAAACCGATGAAAAAGAGGACTGAGGTGATCAGGATCTCTCTGTAGGGACCAGAGTCTGAGTGGACTTTAAATATTAGAAAGCAATGAACAATGGAAATCATTTTATCTAGTCGTGGTTTTATTGCTCTGACATTACGTTTTCTGACTTGATATACTTTGAATGTTTTTAATATTTTTCTGATATCGATCTAAATAAAGTTGATTTCTCTCCCCAGACCTCGTTGCTTCAGTCTAAACTGGATCAGGTCTTTGATCTGATCATACGTCCTCCCCCGTCTCCGTCCGGACACGCGCCGCCTCGCTCCACGCCGCTCTACGAGATGAAGTTTCCTGACCTGTGCGTCTATTAGACGCACACACACATTCAGCAATAGCTCACCAGCTGTTTTTCTGTTAAAGCGCTTTCCTTACTGTGGCGTGTTAGGAGAGGACACAAGGAGGTAGGGAAGGAAAGAAGGAGGTAGGGGAGGAGTCGTCACATCAACACTGGTTAGTTTAAATGAAAATACGTAACATGAATTAGGATTTTTTCGCTAATTTTATCTCAGAGGATGTTTTTTGTCTAGAAGTCAGATTTTTTTTTGATTCAAATGAGAAGTTGATTGATTGATTGAGTGATTGATTTCTGATTCCTGTTAAAAACAAACCTTTGTTCATCATCCAGCCCTTTTTGTTTTTTTGTTTTCTGTTTTTAAAGTGTGTGTGAGTTTTGTCACTGTTCTCCCTCAGTTTGATCATCAGAGGTGAATCTGTACACTTGGTAGGAGACTGCTCTAATAAAATATTGATATAAATGTGTTAGTTTATTGATTCATTGATTGTTTCAACCGGCAGCGTAATCTGCTGTTTACACGTTGTGAAGTTATTAACAGTATCTGTGATGACTGATCCCGGCCTCCAGTGTGTCCGTGAGCTTTCTGATTTTATTAGATGATATAATCATTGCGAAGGCTTTTTTGCAGGAGCATTTCATTTTCCTGCTGCCGGATGACAAATGTCTCGTGGTCTCGTCCATCAGGGCTCGGAGCTCAGGGACCCACCGATCATGAAACCGGTGAGGACACTGACTCATCATGTACAGTATGTAGCCATCAAGTTTATATTCAAGACCCTGAAAACAAATTTTTCCCAATCAGCTCCTGGTGATCGGATCTTACATGAGCACAATTTTTTTTTTTTTTTGTCACGTTTAGAGCGGTTTGGGTTATTTCATGGGACAGATTTCTGTATTTGGACTGGTTTCACTGGTTTAAAGTGGGCGATGCTCAGTTGGAAAAACCTGAGGTCAGGTATTTCAGTGCGCCAACAAGGATTTAGCAACATTTTGAATCTGAAGCTGATGACATTTGTCAGTTGAATCTGATCAAATCACAAGCAAACAGTCGCATGAAGCACAACTGATACTTGAGGGGCCTTGAGGCTGATTTTGGTATTTGAGGGTTTAAAATATGTGATAACGATAAATGTGCCGATTTCATTTCAACAGAAGAACATAAACAGGATAAGGATAAGGATTTTTTGACATTTAGTTATTATTCAACCTGGAGCGTCTGAATCAGCTTCCACTTTGCACACGTTTGTGTTTTTCTGGTCTAATACTCCCTCTAGTGTTACCAGCTGTTTGAAGTGTGATGGGCAGACATTAGCTGAGGGGGGGTAGCGTTGATTGGGAAAAGACGGTGTCTCTGCTTTAAACTTTTGAGACAAACTGCCGGGACGAGGGAAAAGCTAACGTGATTCCAATGCACCGACTGTAACTGTACTGACTGTTGAGTCGCAGATATATTTATTTATATTTATCATTTGGGCAGGATGAGTGTAACACTATACGTCAACTGTCTTCCACTGACAAGCCATGGCATCAGCTAACTTCCCGGCTAACACATTTAGCAACAGATCAAACCGTAAGCGTGCGTGGTTTTTAGCATCTGACTGATTGTTTAACAAACAAACCTAAAGTCAGGTTCGTCAGCGGGTTATGGCCGACGCAGCCGACACACTGGCCGTCAGACTTATTCAGGTTAAACAAATGTCACGTGGTTTTATTATCACTCAGGTGTTACGGGTAAAAATGGGCGCCTCGCCACGAAGAGGATCAGGGTATGTGTTGCCGACAGTGGCGTCGCAGCGCTCCCTGGTGGACTGATGATAAAATAGGTCAAACACCTGTCCGCGGCTTAAGTTACTTTAATCGCATGTCACTGGTCTGAGTTTATAATCACCGATTTATGTGCAATCAGCTCAAATCGGCCGATAAAAAGGTCCCGCCAAATCTGTTGCTTATTTAGTCATGAATTATATCATGTTGTGTTATAGAAAAAAATATTTAGGATTAAAACCAAGTTTTCATTTTAAAAGAAGTCAGCCAGAGACAGCATGTCCAACCGACTCAAGGTCGATGGTCGCCAGCCGGAAATGAGAAGCTGCTTTTGTCTTTTTCTGTTTGAAATCAAACAATGACTGCGTATTCATGCAGTAAATCTGCAGCCGTTAGCGTTATCCACAGATGTGCTGTGGACAAAGTTGGGCCTGGTGAGCACAGTTTGTTTTCTAACCGACGCTGCATCTGGTGTGATTTAATTCAAAACGTAGAGGATTGTTTTTTAATATTAAGAGTTAAGGAGTAGTGCATGTTGTGTAGCTGTAGAAACAAAAGACAGACAGATGGACAAACAGAAAAGAACACCTCGTCTTCTGCTTGCAAATATCTCTTTATGTTTCCATGTCATTTACAGTTATTTACATAAATCAATAAATATCAAAACATCTCTCTCATTTTCTTTCTTTATCTCTCTTCCACTCATCCAGGATCAAGTTAAAGATTCACAGCTTTTTGATGTCACTAATTTGTCTGCTAACGAGCTTCCTTGGCCAATGAGAACACTTCGCTGCCTGCCAATCAGCTGTGTAAAAAGTTATCCCTCTCTCCTTCCGCCCCCTTTCCTCCCGTCCTCCCCCCCTCACTTCTGCTGCTGTCCGTCTTTGTTGATGACATTTTTGAAGAGCGTGAGCAGCGGCCTCTGGCTGCGTTCGTCCCAGCTCTTCATGAAGCCGCCGTAGCGTTTGCTGGCCGGCGGGCCGCTCCAGCGAAAATGCTTCATCTTGTACGAACCGTCCTTCTTCTCCTGGACGCCGCCCAGGAGCTGCTGCTGCTGCTCCTCCCCCGCCTCCTCCATCACCTCCTGCGTCTTCTCCTCCTCCGCCTCTGCTGCCATTAACTGACTAGCCAGCTCCCGCCTCCTCATCTCTCCGGGGAAAACTTCGGCAGACTCCTCCTCCACGCCGTTGGAGGTGTAGACTTTGACTGGGCGGCGCTTACGACCGACGGGCTTCCCCCAGCGGAAGTGCTCCATGGAGTAGGAGCGCTTGGCCTGAGGTGAGGAGGAGGAGGAGGAGGAGGATGGCAGGACGAAGGAGGAGGGGTCTGACAGAGGGAGCGGTTGTAGGTGGGCATTGCCTGGCATGACGGGGTTCTCGGCGGTGAGGTCAGAGTGACAGAGCTGGATGCACTCCTGCAGGAGAACACGAGGAGGTGGAGAAGGAGAGGAGACGTAGTGAAGGTAAGAAATTAGAGTCAAAAGTTTGGCCTCAGTCCTGAATGTTTTCTTATTTTTTCTGTTAAACTTATTTGTAAAAAAAAAAAGAAACAAAAACAAATAAGAGCAAACTGAGAAAAAAATGATTGTATGTTGTGCTCGGGCAACGGGGGGCATTTTGGGGCCCATTAGCAAGTCTTTGCCCGGGCCCCATAGTAGATCGGTCTGGCCATGCTTGCAGTGCATTATGGCTCATGCATCTCGTTTTTCTGTGTGTTTTTGACTGTATTTTGGGGACTTTTTATAACAGTTGCAACACTAGACGATAGAAAGTGGTGTTTGTTTTTCTGTGTGTTTTTAACTTTATGTGGGGGACAAAACTACAGGACAGTGGTTGTTTGTTTTAGGTAGGATAGGTAGGATTTTAGGAGTAGGATATAATTTTAATGACAAACAGGGTGAAACATTTTCTTTAGCTCTTAAAAGACATAAATAATGAAAAAAAAACAAACCCAAATTGATTTATACAAATGAAATGATCCTCAGGAGAAAGTGGTAAATCTGGTTCTATGTGGATTCTACTGTAAGTATTTTCTGTGCACGTCTACGTGTGTTACCATCATGCTGCTCTCCGAGTTTAGGTCCTGACAGCTCGGATGCTCCCAGCACTGACTGGCCGCTCCTTTGGCCATGCCCACAACCACCACAGCAACCAGTAGCCACACAGGACACATTCTCCTGTCAGCCAAGCAGAGACAAGGACAAAAAAATGGCACATCACACTTGGAGACACATAAAGGGAAAAAAAACCTCACCTGTCTTTTTGGTTATTTTTCATTGTATGTTACAGTATATTTTATTTTTCTTTTATACTATTTTATTTAAAACATATGTAAAAAAAACAAATACATTATAAATAATAAAATATGATAGACATTTTAATAAATACAATAGAACTAAAAATCCATGTATCATTACTGTATAGTATGAGATAAGGAATAGAATAGAATTAGAATAGAATATAAATTTCTTAACACATGAAGAAAAAAAATAGAAAATAGAAAAATAGAAAATATAGAAAATTAAAAAAAATGCACAAAATGATATTTATTTCATAAATTATATCAATATAGGTTTTTTTTAATATATTTATATCTGTATCATAATGAATATAACATAAAGCTTGTCTTTAATTTCCATTTTTTTTCATTTATTTCATGTCATATTTATCTGATTTTATTGTAAAGTAACGTAACTTATACATGTTATCCTTGTTTCCTACCTTTTAAATTAGTAATAAGTTTTATTTAATATAATTATAAATTTATACTTAGATTTTCGTAATCTTGTCTTATTTTCTTACCTCTACGACGACATTAAGAGATGATGCTGCACACATTCAATTTATATTCTTTAACCATTTGGTAACGATTGTGTAAACTTTTTAAAAATTACTGACTTTGGTTGTTGTTTTTAATACGTTAGTATTTATTACATGATATTTTATAACTCAAAGAATTTAACTTAATTTGGAAAAAAATAAAGGTTTTTAAACTGAATATATAACTATTAATGAATGTCCTCACCACACTGTCCTGTCTCTTGGTCCCTCGTCTTCTTTCTGTTATTGCTGGTGTTTTCTTGTCGTTCGGCCGTCGGACTGTCGTTTCTGTCGTTTCCCTCTTCTTTTGTCGCTCTGACCATTTAGCCGACTTTTATATTCTGTCGGCCAAGGACACACACACACCCCCACACACACAAACAGATAGAACAACGTCATCACCAACATTCATTCATGCTCGTAAACACACACTGCTGCATGAAAATGGACAATCAATGAGACATCATCCTCTTCCTCCTCCTCCTCCTCCCACACAAACACACACTTTCTCTCCAATGAAAACCCTGTAACTCCACAAGCTGAACTTTTTTAGGAAAACAC
The DNA here is from genome assembly GCF_016859285.1 of Xiphias gladius. NCBI lineage: Eukaryota > Metazoa > Chordata > Actinopteri > Istiophoriformes > Xiphiidae > Xiphias > Xiphias gladius. The sequence goes on from NC_053412.1 coordinate 685,828, forward strand.
ATAAATTCATGTGATAACTGTTGTTGCTACGTATTGTTTATGGATTTTTTGTTATGTAACGCTTTGTGTGCTTTGTCTGTTTTCAGGTTTTCTTGGCACCACAGGCACAGATTGGACAAACAAATGAACAATAACCAGGCAAAACAGGAACCACGTCGTCCTTCAGGTGGGTTCAAAACTTAAAAATCAAACAAACAAACAAACAAACAAACAAACTTAATAAAAAAAGAGCACTGAAACTAAAGATGGCAGGATGAAAGTGACATCCGCTGCCTCAGTGCTGCTGCTGTGTTTTAAATGTCAGGCGGCAGATTTGGCAGATTAACACCGAACTGACATGTCATCACCGGAGGGAAGACGGGATTCAAACCTGCAGGTCAGGGCTTACAGTTACACTCAGACACACCTGCTGCAGCATCCTCCCTTTGTCTGGACGCCCAGTGTGACCAATGCAGAATCCGCACCAGGTTTATCTCGTTTAACGGGCCACTGGGGAAAGGTCATTTTTCAGGCTCTCCGTCCACCTGTAGCCTCTTTTTAAGGCTCTACATCCACGTAGAGGTTTTCTCTAAAGGTCAGTGTTCCACCGGGAGCCTCTGTTTAAAACCATATGTCCACTTGGAAGTTTCCTTTTAGGTTGCAGCAACATTAGAATAATAATAATAATAATAATTTTAGTTTTGTAGTTCATTATAGTTCAAGTGTGGGCGTCAGAAATTAGTCCCGACTTGCTTTTGAGCTCCTTTTAGATTAGTCTTGACCACAGCCCTGCAGGCACGGCTTTGTTCATCAGCTTTGGTGTTAAATAAATGAAAAATGTTAAAGCCGAGGCTTTGGATGTACAGATTATGTAAAGCGTTTTCTGTAATAGCTATTTCTGCCGCAGAGTAATTTCTCTGAAGGGCCGCTATTTTTTTTGTTTTTTTTTGTTGTGTTTCTAATGGAACAAATTGAGGAGCATCTGGAGGCAGGCAGGTAAATATAAACCCATTAGACCGCTCTCACAGCCTTGGACCTCCATTCAGTCCATTACGGGCAACACAAACACACACACACACACACCCGTGTTCAGGGAGGAGGAGGTAATGGCATGATGAAGCAAAAAGTCAGACGAGCTGAAGAAAGACATTTTAAGGACACATTATCAGAAGTGGAAGCACTTTATTCACCTGCTGCAGCCATTAAATTCAGTCCGTCTCTCTCTGGTTTGTCACAGCTACTCACTGATGCTCATCACAAACACATCAGAGTCGTTGGTAGAAATATTTACACCGTTTTATAGCTTAGCTCTGATACTGGTGGGGCTCTAAGAAAAGCTGAAGAGTATCAGGGGAAATACACGAGATTATTTGAAGGTTGAGGGGAAAAAAAGCAACAAAAAAAACAAAAAACGCATCAAATGTTATTATTCTTATTTTAGATGGATATTAAAATAAGTCATGGCCAGAGGTGTGTGGACATGTGAACAGAATTGTAGATGGTGGCGAAACAGCTCCGGGGCATGCCGAAGGAAACAGTAACTCTGACATTTTTTGGAAAACATTTTTACCATCTGTTGATCACGTATAATTGGCTCTGGTCCTCAGCAGTGAGACTGCCTTTACAAGGCTGTTCGTATAAAACAGTACAGCATGTTGCTGCCTTGCACATTAAATAACTGCAAAAAATGTCAGAATAATGGTACTATTGGTACAGTATTAATAGATACTGTTCAGACTGTGTGCAGTGTACTGTGGAATCAGGTCACAGCTAAGGATTTACTTTGTCTGCCATCAAAAATAAAAAAAAATATTACATTTTAATCTTAAAATTTTTTATCTGTGTGAAATCCTTAATATCTCAGTAACAATTGACATGGGAAATTAGCGTCAATTGAATGTATTTATGTATTTTATAAATATACAAGCAGGGATGAAATAATAGGCTATGGGCTTAAATGGAAACAAAAAGAAAAGAAATTCATAAGTACAACAGAGAAATAGATTAATGAGAATTTCAAGACGCAATAAAAGTTGTTTTACAAATGACAGGTTGAAACCACCTTGTTCTCAATTGCTACAGATAATTTTTATACTGACTCACAGTGACATATTGTACAGCTCACGTTATCACCTCTTTGTAGTGCAGACTTCTAAAATTTTACTCCATGCTGGACCTCTCCAATGTAAGAGCATTTTTAAGTCTCAATAAATTTGATAAATTGTTTTTATTCTTAAATTTGTGAATATGAGTAAAAGTCAAGGATTTTTACTTTAGTACCATTTTTTTTCTTTTAGTAGTTTGATAACCAGCTCCCTCTTTTCTGACCAAGTTTTATCAGGTTTAGGGTGATATATAATATATATATACATAATGTATGTAACATACTTTGAAGCATTTAAATTGAGAGCCTTTTTTTTTTTTTTTTTTTAAATAAAGCAAAAGAAAACCAATAAATGGAATTGTAAAAATAAAAATGTATATCTAAAAAAGGTACCAGACAGAGCTAAATAAAAACAGCAAACATGTTAAGTGAATAAAAAAGGAGGAGGAAATTAAAGAAAAAGAGAAAAATGTAAATAAGTAAATAACTACAAAAACAAAGTTACACAAATTCCAAGAGTACCAGAGGTTTTCAGATTGACCCAGATTAATGGTGAAATTCAACAATCTTTTGGCTCCGTTCAGGGATGAAGGCAGTTGACAAAAGAAAGGTAACAAAGGATGTTTTTTTAGCATTATGCAAAATATTACCAAGGATAAAATTAGTATTTAGGATCAGTAAATGAGGATTAGGTCTGCAACTAATGTTAATCTCATCGTCCTCTCTTGTTCGCTGAAGACTCCAGAGATATTCAGTTTACAATCACATTTAAGAAGGAAAGCACTAAAGTCCCTCATTTCAGATTTTGGAACCAGATAATATTTAACATTTTATCACAATTTTTACTCGAAAAATGACTGAAATGTTTAATTGGTTATTTTTCTCTCCCTCGATTTAAATTAAGCCACCAATTGTTTCAGCTCTAATGACGATGATGATGCCAATAGGGATTTATTCCCCTGCAAATTCAGTTGGTCTCCAAGAAAACAACTTGCACTGCACATCGCCCCAAAATGTTTTACTTTAATTACCCAACAAGGGATCTTGTTTTAGGGTTTTCTTCAGTCGAAGTAGTTCCCTCTGCGATTACTAAACTCACCTTTAACGAGTAAACTTGGTGGAATCCCCCTTTAATTGATTCCTCAACCTGCGCAGATTAGAGCGTATGTTCCCACCAATCAGAGGCGGTTGCTAGGTTGAGCGGAATCAGCCGACCAATCGGCTTTTTGTTCACCGTTGTCCGCTGGCGTGCGCCGTGACCTGCAGAGAGGAGAGGAGAGCGGGGAGAAGCAAAGCGGTAAAAAAAGAGTGAAAATACGGAGTAAAACCACCGTTTGAGCCGACGCTCCGTCGCTCTGGCTCAGCAGCACTGTGAAAAACTGCATTACTGGAGGAGTGTGGACGGTAAAACAAACGCTGGAGCTGTCGCGCATGACTCAAACGGCCGCAGAACACCGAACACACCTGCGGCGCAAAGGTGAGGCTAACGAGCTAATTAATTAACGGTGAGCCTGAGCCTGAGCCTGAGCCTTAGCATTAGCTTTAACCTGAGCCTGAGCCTGATACTGAGCTTTAGCCTGAGCCTGAGCCTGAGCCTTAGCATTAGCTTTAACCTGAGCCTGAGCCTGAGCCTGAACCTGAACCTTAGCATTAGCTTTAACCTGAGCCTGAGCCTGAGCCTTAGCCTTATCTGTCGGCCTCATTTCCGTCTTCAGCCGTTTTTAGTGCGTGTGTTTGCGTCTCTGTGACTAAATCCCCGGTTTCTCAGTCACTTCCACCGAAGCTCGGGGCCCAGATATACCGCAAATACTGTGACGCAATACTTTACCTGGTTACGTTTTAAATACATAATAAAGTCAACATGCCAATTATAAAACACGCAGTATTTGGTAGGTTGGCTCTAAATTTCTGATACGGACTAGTCAGACTGGCTACGCTGGCTAGGCTAACAATAGCCGCCTAATATTAGCATACCTGAAACTACTGTCATTTCAAAAGCGTGGCACAACAGAACGGACGAGACACACTTAGCGTTATTTACGGCGCTTTCTTGCGCCAACATTGTCAACAAAGACAGATAAAATGCACATTTACGGCAGAACTGGTATTATAACCAAGTGTGAATGTGCATCGGGGGGCGGTACTGGTGTGACAGTCTGACAGGGACCTACCGCCTCCCTCTCTCCCGGTTCCTCTGTCGTCTCGTCCTGGTCTTTACGGTCAGTGTATGACATCTTTCCGGGATCTTCTGCATTGTATAAATTGTGTAATAAATTGGACGTGGAACTAGAGGAAGCACAATTTCGTGTCCAGTAAAGACCAGAAAACTAGATCGTAGGTCCGCGCCCCTCCGCGAGTTTGAGCCACAAGATCATGACACAGTTAGAGGCGAGACTACAGTCAGAAGTCATTACATTAAAACTAAGAACTTAAAGGTTGAATTTAAGATTTGAAAGTTTAAATCATGGTTTCAAAAACTTAAAACATTAAGACTGGAACATTTTGTAAATGACATCCTAATGTCTTGAATAGTTGCTTTTCTTCCTGAGGAGCAATAGTCTTAATAGAATAATTATTAATTAATTAATGAATTTGTTGATATTTTTTATTTCTAACCTGAAAATGCAAAGAAACTAAACTTCAAATCAAATTAATTTAGTGGACAGTATTACCAATTATAGATAGGTTTATTTATTTTATTCCGAATCGTAGAGTGGAGCAGAAGTATAAAAGCAGCAGGAAAAGGGAATACCTAAGTAAAGGTACAAATACCTTTTAAAAGCATAGAACTTGAGTAATTTGACTTCTTCACCTTTAAACTAAGTGTGTGATTGTTGTGACAGTTGCATTGTGCAGCAGGAGGCTGTTCAGTCCCTTTTTTTGGGGGGACTCAAGTTAAAGTTTTTAGTAAAACTTATATGAATGAATCATTTTTAAGTTGTTTGGGTGCATGTTGCATTTATTTTTATTATATCAATATGCTGTATTGCTGCGTAATGCTGGACAGTACTGAAAAACTGTGCTATAGTAATAATTTTGGGCCATATTGTCCCCACTGGTTTTCCATCTTGGTTTTATAATCCGGTTGGTATGATCATTGAATAGGTGTTAAATAGCTTTTCTGTGTGAGGGTTAAATTTAAATAGCGTGAACCCCCAAAAACCCTGTAAAATGTTCAGTGTACATTTTCCTACACTGTTCATAGTATGTGGCTCTACTGGAGTGGATGATGTGTGCGGAAGTTTTTCGAGTGTTTTACTTGTCTTCCAGGTCTACTTGCTCAGCTGCTGCAGCCTGGACGGAAATATCAGCTCTCAAGAGCTTACAGACCAAAGAGGTATGTGTAGTAAAGGTACACCACATTAACCTTGTTAAAACCCAGTTAGAAATTAATAGTATTAGTCTTTTGATTCAGCGCTAGTGTTTAAATACACAGATAAATTAAGTTCATCCCAGGACAAAGTGGTCAAATCTTGTTAATTATATTCAATGCTAAGTTCATTAAATACCAAGTTTTACTACAGTGTGTTCGCAAGACCATACGACGTTTGTCATTAAGGCTGCAACTAAAGATCACTTTTATAATCGAATAATCTAACGATTCTTTGGTTGGTCAATAGTCGTGTCTATTAAATGTCAGAAAATAGGGGAAAATGCCCGTCAAAATTTCCCAGAGTCTTCAGATGTCTTGTTCTCTTCAGTCAGTTGAAAATGTCACACTAGAGAAGCTGCATACAGCAAATATTTGGCATTTTTTAGTTAAGAAACAACCAAAAAAATTATCAAAATAGTTCCCCATTTATTTTCTGCCTATGGATTCATTTATTATTCAACTAGTCATTGCAGCTCTCCACACCAAACAACATCAAATGCATAAAAACCACCAAAAAATCGAAGATGCAAACATTTGGGTCTTCAGGTTGTTATGCGTAAATATCAGTCCAAGTAGGATTGAAAGAATATATTAACCTCAGTTTGATTGTACATCATCAAAGATTCATCCCAGGTCGAATTTAGGTAAAATACAAGGGCAAACAAGTTAAACTGTAGTAAGAGTCTGAGTGGTTGTTGGTTGGTGTTGTAATTTCTACTATTAAAAGTCAAAACATGATTTGAAAAATATCTTTGCAGTATGAAACTAAAAAACAGCCACTTTTACACTTATTTACTGAGAACTTTCCACATAAAACCTGCAGTGAGAAATTGTTTGACCTTTGTAAACCCAGCTGAATGAATAGAAAGGAAGAGAGAAACTCTAAAATCAGTTTATCAACTAGAGAAAACATAAGACATTGGCCCATACAAAAGAAAACAGAAAAAACTGGACCTTTTTAAATTTGTCGTGTCATATATTACAAAATTCAGATGCTCATAACAAGCGTAACATAACTTTAAACTGTAGAGTCGTGTTGTCAGTCTTTGTCACCAGAGCTGCCGCTTCAATTAAATCAAACAAGGACTAGGGTAATCAGAATAAACACATTTTAGTATGGGTTGATTTTGGTTTATGGTGTCAACTAAACTAAACACGAAACTAAGTAAAACTGAAAACCAAACCAAACTAAAATAACCAAGAAAACTAAACTTTATTCATCAAACTAAAGCTGAGACAAAACATCATATAATAAACAATTTAGTTTTTAGATGTTTAAACAAATCAAGTCTAGTGTAACCTAAAGAAAGCACAGAGAATGTGTGTTAAGAGGAGGAATGACACCTGGTTGAAATGAGAAGCTCTTCTGCTGTGCGAACCTTCATAACTTTGGTTTGTCTCAGATTAAAAGAGAGAATCTATTAAAAGACCTGAATTCCTTCTTATTCTACAAATAACTTCTAAAACGGCCTGGACAAAATGATCGGTACTCTTTAGGGTGATTGGTCATTCAGCTGTTCGGCATCATTGTGTGCAGCACACTGAACATGGGCAGGAGAAAGTAAATGATTGGTGAAGCGTGGTCAAGGAAAAGGCTCCAAGTCCAGACCTGATTTTCCTGCGACCACAGCTGTAACTGTAGCCGGCCTCCCTGGATCCACGTCCACAAGAGGAAATCTGACCCCAGATTGAATGGTAGAAATTGAAACTTTAAAGCAGATACGAGATGACCTCCAAGATCAATGTACAACAGTGTCTGGACACTTTCTGAATGAAAGTGGGGTCCACGGAAGAGTCTCCCAGGAAAGACCCACTTTTGACAGAAAAAACAAAAAACTGACTGACTGGAGTTTGGTAAAATGCATGTTGACAAGCCACGATGCTTCTGGGATAAGGTCCTCCGATAGATGCTTTATTAATCTGAACGATAAATTACAGTGCTGCAGAAGGCACTTCACATAAATCCCAAAAACAATAAGGTTGTTTTTAAACAGTGGAATTAAAGGCTAAGTTATATACAATAACAAAACAGACTTAGTATACTCTGTACAGTGGTGTTAATATAACATGCTACAATACACTCTACATTATTGCATTATTGTATAGAGCTGCACAGACCTTGAGACAGACTAATCCGATATATATAATAGATGTGATCAATAAAAATCAAGGTGAGCAGTTTGTGCCTTACAAGGAAAAACGGTCAGAGGAGGAGTCCCCCCTCCTCCCTGGAGTGGAGCTGCAGAGGTCTCTGACTGAAAGTGCTCCGCTGTTTGTCCAGCAGGAGGTGGATGTTGGAGGTGGAGGTTGGAGGTGGAGGGGAGACGAGGGGCGAGATGTTCTCCATGATGTTTAGGAATTTGTGCAGCAGCAGCCTTTCCACAACCAACTCTAAGGGCTGCAGAGACTCTAACTCGGTCTCGTCCTGTAGACACCCTCTGTTTTCCCGTCCAGTCTGTTACAGTCCCAGTATTTTTGTCCATGCCAGTTTTATTTGTAATATATATATTAAAAAAAAAAGGTTACGTCGAAAATCAAAAGCAACGTGTCTGCTCCATTAAATGTGGAATACAGAAAAGAGGATGCCAGTGACTTGTCAGTTTCAGCTCATTTCAGAGAAAATTGTGTTTTTTCATTAAGTGGAATGGCTCTGATCATTTTGGCCACATCTTTTATGAGGAGAGATTAAACAAATAATGAAAAGAATACATAACTGTGCATATACAATAAAATTATAATAAAGGCAACCTAGTATCTGCAGGTCTTAAAGTCTGAAGAAGCCTTTCATTCACTTTGCTCAAAATTACAGTCTTAACTTTAATTTTCAAAACTTTAAAAAATGTAAAAACTCTTCCCTGCTATAAGAAATAATGTTTGTTATAAATGTCAGTTATGTTTTTGTAAGTGATTGCCAGTGGTGGTAGAAGTATACTCATCCTACATGATTGGATCATAATATCGAGCTGCAGTGAGGAGTCCATATTTAGGAAATTGGGAGGCACAATTTTGATAATTGAATGTTCATTTTAGCTACTTTGCTGGTTCAGGCTTCTCTTGCGGGTTTGATTTGCTGAGGAGCATTTCATTGTCACACGTGACAGTAAATTAAACATTTCTTGACTGTTGATCGGATAAAACAGGACATTGTGCTGCTCAGGTCCGAATACTCCTGCTTTAACGGACCTTTTGTTATTAAACCGTTTTCTGTCATTAAAAAAAGGGAAAAGGTTTTATTCCTGGCACTGAAACAACCTTATAACAACAAGAATAGGATGACTATTCATGGCGGTGTGGGTGGATAATTTTCCTTTGTATATTTCACTTCTATTTCCTCCAGGTATGACCATTTTTATGGGGGTGCGCAGGAAGTGCTTTGAGACCAGATCGACGACCACGCTGATCGGGATCAGTGAAGAAATTGAGGTAATTTATAGACAGTGTCCGCATTAGACCAGAGGGCATTTTTAGTCTGTGAAAGAACAGTAAATGTGAGGAAATAGTATTATCAAATTTTCTAGTAGTTCAGTCCAAAAAAAAATAATCGGATGCAACTCAAATCATAAGAATAAAGTTTATTTACATGGCATCTTTACTACATGAAACACAATGTAAAATCCTGTGTAAAGGAAAAGGAGCAGGCAATTGAGAAATTACCGTACAATATGAAAAATGACATACTTTTGAGTATTTACGTTTTATACATGTATCACATTTTGTTAGTACAAGTCTTTTAGGAAATGTTGGATTTAAATAAATATTCTGTGTTTTCAGCTGGATTTACAAGACGTCCACTGATGGTGCAGGAAACACTGGACTCATCCATGTTCAAGGTATGAAAATGTTTTCGCTTTAAAATGAAATCATTATCAAGTAGAAGCAATAGGGAGGCGACAAGTCAGAGTAGTAGTACTTCTACTACTAAAAGGGAGAGGTCAGAGTAGTAGTACTACTATTGAGAGGTCAGAGTAGTACTTCTACTACTACAAGGGAGAAGTCAGAGTAGTGCTTCTACTACTACTACTAGGGAGAGGTCAGTAGTACTACTACAAGGGAGAGGTGAGAGTAGTACTTCTACTACTACTACAAGGGAGAGGTGAGAGTAGTACTTCTACTACTACTACAAGGGAGAGGTCAGAGTAGTAGTACTTCTACTACTACTACAAGGGAGAGGTGAGAGTAGTAATTCTACTACTACTAAAAGGGAGAAGTCAGAGTAGTACTACTACTAAAAGGGAGAAGTCAGAGTAGTAGTACTTCTACTACTACTAAAAGGGAGAGGTCAGAGTAGTAGTACTTCTACTACTACTAAAAGGGAGAGGTCAGAGTAGTACTTCTACTAGGGAGAAGTCAGAGTAGTACTTCTACTAGGGAGAGGTCAGAGTAGTACTACTAAAAGGGAGAGGTCAGAGTAGTACTACTAAAAGGGAGAAGTCAGAATAGTACTTCTACTACTACTAAAAGGGAGAGGTCAGAGTAGTACTTCTACTACTACTAGAGAGAGGTAATAGTACTAGCTATGGTTTGTGTCAGTGCAGGTCCTGGATGCGGTTGATCTCCATCACTTGAAGTTCTGGACCTGAAGTGGATGAAGCACAACGACAGCGTCGTTAGCAGACGTGACCTGTTTTGCACTGCTGATAAAATGTTCCAATACAGAAACAACCTTCTGTAAAGTTTTGTGTCCTGTGCTGAAAAATCAGACCCATCAATACGAAGCGGCAGTTTCTCTCTGCAGCCACAAGAGGACGCTCTGCCTCTGCAGCAGGAGCCCACGACAAACACTGTTTGAATTCACAGATTTATTTCTCGCTGATCCTCGTGTTAGACACGAGGATCAGCGATGATCCAGTTCAGGTATCAGCGAATACAAGCTGCATTGTTGATACTTCCGAAGATTAAAGAGCAACCTCTGGATGAAGGAGACTCCGGCTGCTTCTATACCGTGTTCAGACACACACACACACACACACACACACACACACACACACACACACGTCCGCTGTCCAACACTGTTGATGAATCGACTCCTTCATTAACAAGACGAGTTACCTGGACATGTTCTAGTCAGGGAAGATGATTAAATCCCTGTAGTGTGTGTGTGTGTGTGCGCGCGCGCGCACACAGTCGTCATCAAGTAAGCTTACTGATGAAAACACACACATCTAGTTTCCCGCCTGTGCCAAGGAGCTGCTAATTAAGCCTGTGTGTAATTTTCATGGTTGCCAATTACAGCCAGAGGGGCTGAGGTGTGTGTGTGTGTGTGTGTGTGTGTGTTTACACTCGATGCTAACGAGCCGGCCTGCCCTGCCAAGCGGCTGACCCACTTCCCGAAGGAGGTCCCCAAGGACTAACACGAGCGCTTTAGTTTAACGACAGTAAGTGAAGGCGTCACCGCTCGAACGCTCTTCATTATCCACAACGGTCAGTGAACGCATCACCGTTCACGCCGTCCAGCCTGTTGCTCGTCGCAGCGGTTTCCTCCGGTTCAGGACAAAACCAGCCGACGCGACCGCCGCTCGGTAATCGGCTTTTTAACGAGGCAGAAACGCGCTTGTGAAGCGCAGCTGAGCTCCGTCGGTGACACGCACCGTCCAGACTTGGGCTCGAACTCGTAGCTTCACACCTCTAGGAAAAACCGCGGCCTCGGAGCCGGTTGGCGTCCGGTCGGAGACACTCAAACCGCACACACCAGTGGTGGTTTACGGTCTGACGTATTTCTACCAGATCGGTAAAATCCAGAAACCTTCCCACACACTCATCTGTTGCTCAGACTGGACTCTGGATCACATGTCACTGTCTGTCCGGGGCCTTAGAACACACGCCCCCACCGGTCAAAGCCACCGCAGTAGAGGCCGGAGACCTGGAGCAGGATTAAAACCTTCCTCTCCATCTCTCTTGTAGTTTTGTCCTTCCTCGTCTCTCTCCTCTCTCCTCCTCTTCCTCTCCTCTCTCCTCCTCCTCTTCTCTCTCCTCTTCTTCGTCTCCTCTCTCCTCCTCTTCCTCTCCATCTCCATCTCTCTTGTAGTCTTGTCCTTCCTCGTCTCTCTCCTCCTCTTCCTCTCCTCTCCTCTCTCCTCCTCTCCCTCTCCTCCTCTCCTCCTCATCTCTCTCCTCTCTCCTCCTCTTCCTCTCCTCTCTCCTGTAGTTTTGTCCTTCCTCTTCCTCTCCTTCCTCTTCCTCGTCTCTCTCCTCCTCATCTCTCTCCTCTCTCCCTCTCCTCTCCTCCTCTTCCTCTCTCCTTGTCTTCCTCATCTCTCTCCTCCTCTTCCTCATCTCTCTCCTCTCTCCTCCTCTCACTTTCTACAGGTGTCTCTGTGCCTGTAAACCACCTACTGCCCCACGATCCTGCTCCAGTTGTTATTAGTCTGATTATAGTTACACATCTTTATGTCGTACGTCTACTATGCCCCCCCCGTTCTCTCTCAGCCCAGCCGGTCGAGGCAGACCCCCCCAATGAGCCGGGTTCTGTTCAAGGTTTCAACCTGTTAAAAGGGAGTTTTGTTCTTGCTCATGGGGGAGAGTCTGGTCTAGACCTGCTCCACATGAAAAGTGCCCTGAGAGAACCTCTGCTGTGATTCGTTGCTATATGAATAAAACTTTGTGCATTTTTGCTTGAAAAACGACCAAAACAATCGATTATCAGAAGAATGTGGTGTTAGTTCAATGGTTAGAGAAGGTTTGTAGTCACGGACGATAAACTACATGTAGGGAAACACTGCGGTTTGACGAACGTGACGAGACTGAATCCACGTTTGTTCTGCGTCTCTGTTTCCGTCCAGGTGGGTTCACAGAGCGGAACAAACTCTGTCACCTTTTCTGCTTCTCGCTGTTTAATCCAATTATTCACCAAGTGTCCGGACCACCGCCGCCTCGTTCGCCCAAGAGAAAAGGGCCCCCGAGCGGGAAGACGCCGCGCCGCGTTTGCTCCAGTTGTGGTCCCCGAGGGGCCGGCGAGAGACACACGATAATTAGTGGCTGCAGACACACACTGGGGTCGCTCATCACTTCACAGCCCTCTGAGCTCTTTGTTTTCGCCCGTTTATCCGCCTCCTGCTCTAATGCCGCGTCTATACATATGTATTTATGTATATGTGTGTGTATCTGAGATGTTCATGTAAAACATCATTGATCCCCGAAGGGAAAGTCTCTGTCCTCCACCAAGAGGTCCGTTTTTTTTACAGTTTTAATATTTTCCTTGGTTAAATAATACACGTGGCGACGGGAGCTGGAAGCAACGGAGCTGAAGACGCGATTGTGCAAGTTGAAATATTTATTCAACTGTTTTTTTGACTTTGGTTTGTAAATTCAGAAAGGAGGTAAATCTGGAACAAAACAAAATCTGGTCTTTTTTTTTTTTTAATGCTAAGATAATATTAGCAAAGCTCGACTTAAGTCGACAGCTTGCTTTTGGGTTTTGCTGTGGAACATGAGGCTAATTCATCAGACAACGTTAAGCTAAAATGGACCCGCGTGACTTATGATGTAGCCCGGCGATGGCGCCTGAGAGGGAGGCAGACGCCAAATTCACTGGAAACGACAGAAGCTGAATAGAAATCACCTTGTGACAGTTTTCACAACCACTACAGCTCAAAGAAAATCAGTTCCTCAAGGTCACATCTGAGACCCGTCTTTTACTGGACCCAACAGCAGTTGCAGCGAGCAAAAACAACTGTTTTTTTTGTAGCTGACTTCTGTTTACTTCAACTCGAGACGACACATATTGCTCTGCAATTTTTATTCTACTGTTTTATCTGTTTTGTCGTATTTGTCTTTAATCCTTGCACTTTATCATATATTGTACACTGCTTTCCACCTCCACTGTTACACAATTTCATAACTGGTTGCACGCGCCACATCCAGCACAGTCCATATATTTCTACTTTTTTAATTATGATTGTCTGTACATAGATTTTCATGTTATTTTTGTCTGTTTTTTTTTAATTTTGCTGTGTTTTTATTCTAAATTACACACACTTTGAATTGTGGCTAACAAAAATCCTGTTTGAATGCGTCTCTTTATATTAGCATGTGTTGCTTAATGTTTAATAAACACACACTTTAAATTGCCTTGTTAAAGTCAGAATATAATGTCAGTGTTTTCAAATGTATCCACTCTGGAGAGCGCCCTTTAAAATCCTCAAGAAACGTGGGTGTCCGGCCAAATTAGAGAAACAAAATGCTGCATTTTGAAATGTATTTGCATTAATATTTGGATTATACATTCAGCGTCTCTCTGGGTGACTTCGGTTCCAGAGGATCCGCCCGGGGGTCGTCCCTCTCCTCCTGCGGCCTCTGGACTCTTGCGTTACGGTCATTATCTCATGGCCAGTGGGGTTTGTTGGACCTGAGTTGTGCGTTTATGCTGCTTTGTCTCCGACTATCTTATTTAAGGAGCAAGCGCCCTCCTGGTCTACCGGGTGGTGGTGGTGGGGATGGGGATGGGGGCCCAGTAACAAAGTCCCTGGGACGAATCCTCGGAGGAACGCCCCGCTCTTCGACTGTCACAGCCAACACGACGCGGCTCTCTGAAGGACCGACCCGTTTAGTATTTCCTGCTCATCAGAACTGGTCTCAGCGACCTGCAGCTCCAGGAAGCTTTCAGACCTCGTCACTGTTTACGCACTTCGTCTGTAGATTTGAACCGTAAACAGATAAAATTGCCATTTTTGCCGACCGATCAATAACCCATGAAGTCAAAGGGAAAACGTGTTTAGAAATGTTTGCAAAGCCCAAAAACTGAAATCTCCCATTTACAAAAGTATTCAGACGCTTTTGCTTTGGCTCCAAATTGTGATCAGGTGTTTGCTTTAATTATCTTTGAGACATGTCAAGAACCTGAGTGGAGTCCAGCCGTTGCAAACTGAAGTGACTGGACATAGTTTAGAAAGAAACACACCTGTGTGTACAAGGTCTCTCGATTCTCACCTCTGTGAAAAACTGCCGTGAGGCACAGATGAGGACACGGGTATAAAACCACGGTGAAATGGAAGAAGTTGGGGTCCACCGGGAATCTTCCTAGAGTTGGACGTCCAGTAAAAACGGAGTAACTGGGCAGTTTCGGTCAGGAAGGTGACCCAGAACCCAACCGTCACTAACAGATCTTCAGAAATCCTCTGCAGAGATTAAGGTCTGAATCCTTATGTAAACGAGAGATTCGAGACTTGGGTTTTTAATAAACTTTCACTCTGTCATTCGGGATTATGGACTGATGGGAGGAAAATGGAAAATGTAACCATTTACAATTAAAGCTACGCCGCAGCAAAGTGAAGGGGTCTGAACACTTTCTGCAGCCTTCCTCCACCGTGTGCCGTGGCTGCAGCTGGGCTTCTCCTCCCTGACTGTAGATTTAAGTAGAGGCAGACGGATTGATTGGGCGTGTGCTAACCGTGACACGCAGCGGCCTTCAGTTCAGGGACGTTTCATCCCGCCGCAGTATAAACAGCCTGAAGAGTGATGCGGGAGCTCCTCAGCGATTCCTCTGGTTGTTTTCTTTTTTTTTTGCTGCTTCACTGCTGTAGACGAGGGGCTTTCAAGGCCTGACACCGTGCGCCGCCCCCACCGTTTAGACCGTTCACCACTAAAGGTACGCTGAACTAACCACCAGCAGTTCCTCTTTACAATGTACCTTTGAACGTACAGAAAACTATCACTGGATTACTTTGATACTGCAGAAAAGATAAAGACATGAGAATTTTCAGACACGTTCTGCAGTAGGAGCGCGTTTTTTCCCTGTGATTTCTGTGTGGATTTTAGGACATTTAATCACAACGGACACCAGAGTTAATGATATAATCAAAGTGTGTATATATATATATATATATATATAGTGTATATGTATATACAAACAGCTTGTTTCTAGGTGCCTGCGGTGCAGATGAAGTACCGAATGAAGAGCCTGACTCTGGCTGCCAGTAGTGGAGCTACATGTGTGGGAGGAGCGAAGGCAACTATGTGACTAATGACCCGGGCTTCTGTTTTCGGAGGAGGCCATAAACGCGCTCGCCGTCAACCTAAAACCTCGAAACCCTCCCCTGCCCACCAGGGTCTGTGATTAGCCACCAGCTTTGACCTTCGCCGGCCGGGACGGCAATTAGCTGCAGCTCGGCGGGCTGTAATTGAGGGGGACAACAGCTGCCTTTTAATAGCACCTTCACCTGTTTTCAGCCAGGACCGGTCCCCCCCTTAAGTTGAAACTTGAGGTCTTTCAAAGGGTTTAACTTCTCTCCTGGATACTCCTTCTCCAGACCAGTTAGAACAATGAGGTCCGAACTAAAAATATGCGGATGGACAAAAAAACTCTTGTAGCTCTAACCTGTTCCACTCATCTGTGCTTTCACGAGTCATACGCTTCTCATTTTCCCGCAAAAACAGAAGTGAGACTTGCTGTTTGCTTGTGTGATACACAAACACAAGGATTTCTTCAAATAGAACCACGGGTATAACTTGGTTTTAGCAACATATATAAATAAAATACAAGTTTGAGAGAAAAAAACTGCAGAGATTTGAACAAACCAACCCTTTAAATTGCAGGTTACATCCACCTTTAACTCAATTTTCCTCCTAAAACAAGAGACTTGTTTGTACCATCTGTAGCCCTCAAGCTTCCTCTAAAGAAGTGATGCATTTCTACAGACCCATAACCAACCTTCTATTTGGGAGTAAATCATTTTAAAAAAGTCATCTGGGTTGTAAACGACGCATCCGAGCAGACCAACACGATGGCCGGCGTTTCCCAGGGCTCCGTGATTTAATATTTATACGTTTTGACACTTTTCATTTCTCTTACAATGGTTCCAACTGTGCTGTGCAAAAGAAAAGAAAAAGGCCTTGGCTGGAAAGAGAAGCGAATCTACATGTATGATGGTATACGAGTTTTTCTAACTGGGCATTTGTAACCTGTTTTTTGCATCTTTTTAATATCCTGTCACACTATAGTCAACAACTTTAGGAATCTGTCGCCTTCCCTCTCTCAACACGCCGGCATTTTTTTGAAACAACCTCATTGTGGCGTCTCTGCTGAATGAAATCTGTATTTAAAAGCTTGTTGAGATGAAGCTAATCTCTCTGACGGGGCAGGGAGGAGGAGGAGGAGGAGGAGGAGGAGGATCGGACCCCGCAGGAGCTTCACCTGTCAGATCAGGCCGTTTGGGTGAGGGGTGGGGCTCATCTGAATTTCAACGTCGACCCCGGCTGACCCCCAGAGGGAAGCAGCATTAGCACATTTACTGGGACAATAAACCCAGCTGACAATAATAAGGATACAGTGTTTTACATTAAGGAGATTAATGACCTGATTTATAAACCTGTCTGTTTTTATTTAGCGTTGTATCATGTTTATCTGCTCTTGAAGATGATGAATCATTTCGTCCATAAAATCTTAGGTACAATGTCCCACTAGCGGAGGCCGTGTCTTCAGATCTCTTGTTCGTCAGACCAACAGTTATTCAGTCGTCACGTGGAAAAGCGGAGAAGCCTCACATTTGAGAAGCTGGAACCGTGGTTGATTATCAAAGTGGTTGCTGATTCATTTCTGTCGAGTGACTGATCACTGCTGATTATAGGGAATAACATACCTATAATATGATGGGAGTTCAAAGCGATATCTGCCTCGGATTGCCTTAAGAACATTTTCTTTTTTTTATAGAAAGTTTACACTGATCTTTGATTCAATTTGAAATTCATTTTTACTGGCTGACGTAAGTTGCTTTCTCCGTGTTGCTATAAACATGTTCAAGTGTACAAGTGTTTACTGCTTGAAACCTTCATTTGTGATATTAGAGCCAAAGAAAAAAAACTCCCACAGGCCCGACACGTAGTAATCACCCAGCTCAAATTCAAAGTGAACCAGGAGCGTCGACACCCACAAAACAATCATTTCAGCAAACTGTGACATCCTGGAAAAGTCTGCGGTCCAGATGTTGACGTTGCAGCGGCGGCTCGGAGCCCTTTGTTAAATATCCAGATCTGTCCGATTAACCCACTCATAATTTGATGCACTAAAGACTCGTCAAAGTAATTAGCGAATGATTAGGAAATGATCTGGAATTGCTCAAAATCTGACTTATTAGCATAACATTAATTGCTTTGTTTCATAAAAGCCAGCTGGCTAATTGTTCTCTGTTCCCCCGAACAGTAATTGATCCAGAACAGAGGTGTTTCTGTGTGTGTGTGTGTGTGTGTGTGTGTGTGTGTTTGAGAGTCGTGACCTGCTCTTGAGGAGCATAAAGCAAAAATTACCACAAAACGAGATAAACGTCCTGCTGAAAATCACCAAAATAAAAGCATATCTGCACTTAACCTTGATTCGGATTTTAAATGAAATGTCATCTGAGGACAATTCAAACTCTAACTTTGTTCACACGGTGGAAATGGACAAACTCTTGTGACCTCACTTTCCCCATTTCAAATTAAAACCGTTTCACATTATCAGTTTTTGAATCGTATCAAGTCATTTATATTTTTGGGGCCAAACAGCAGTTGGCTAAACAGTGTCCACTCAAGGTCCACTTACTAACCGGGCGTTCAGACCTGAGCTTTCAGTCAATTTAATCAACAGAAAATTAATCTGCAAATATTTGACGACTGATTAATTCTTTAGGTTGTTTTCAGGCAAAAATGCCAAACGTCTGTCAGTTCCAGCTTTTCAAATGTTCACATTTGTGGCTTCCTTTTCCCCATTTTTGACATGGACACATTTGACTTCTTACCGACGCATCCTTTTCTTTAACAAACTACTGAAATTAGGTCAACTCCGAAAAGGATTTTTAATGTTTGTCTCTATCACCGACTTAATTTGGTCCAAATAATAAACACGACGAAAATCAAATATTATATTGGTTAAAAAATTTTTTTTTTGTATAAATTATAGAAAGTAGTGAAGTTTTATTTAGTTTTGGTTAATTATCATATTTTGTATATGTGCTCAGAGGGAAGAGTTTCTTGTTTGTTGTTTTGTTTTTGCCAGATTCAGATTTTTATAAGCGCCAATAATCTGATGGAAAAGGAAGCCGAGCCTATTTGTTGGGAAAACTGATGAGAAGATTTTAAATGACGATTTCAGACTGAATAAACAGCAGCATCTGCCAGTGGTTTGTAATTAATCACTTGGTCTTTAAAATGTCAGAAAACAGTCCAATACCTGTTTCAATGTCTTTCTTTCAAATTTCTTTATAGTTTATATGACAAAGAAAAGCAGAGAATCACATCTGAGACGCTGGAACCAGGGAATCTTTGATATTTCTGCTTTAAAAGTGACTGAACGAATTATTAAAATTCTTGCTGGTTAATTTTCTAATCAACCAACTAATCGATTAATAAAATAATAGTTTCAGCTTTAAAACAGCATCAGGTTTCTGCTACTGTCTTTTACATATAAGCGTAAGAGACAAACACTCGTGTCAGCCTGTGAAGCCGAAGCACCAATCGCCTCCCGTCGTCAGCTCCGACCTTGACCCCGCCCTCCCTCCCCCCCGCTATGATCGTGCGACCAATCGCCTCCCTGACCTTGCGAACCACGGACACTACGTGTCCCCGCCCCCTAGTCACTCATCACATGCCAGTGACACCCGTGAGCAAATCAAACGCACACTCGTGACCGCTCAACAATTGCTCTGCCTGTTGCCTTTCCCAGCGTTCCTCTGTCATTTCAAACGCACACTGTCGAGGCATTGTGGCTTTCACCTTTGACCCCCGGACACGTGGTTTCTCCGCGGCCTCTCATCTGGAGCAGAGCATCAGCCAAAAGGAAGAAAATGCACTGAATCCTGAGTTATTGGCAAAATGTCCACTCAAACGATTCAGAGTCAAGCATCAGCTGATCGTCCGACCCTGTCTCCTAGAAGCGAGGTTTCCACGCAGTGATGAGAACACACTGAAAAGATCTACAGCAAACGTGGCAGGACATCCAGAGTTGGACATGTCAGCCGCCGCTCCTACAAACTGAAGCCCACACACACACACACACACACACACACTCAGAGTCCTCTATGTTTCTTGTACAAGTGGATTAAAGAGACCCAGATTTGAAGTCTCCCACCTGGAGACGCAGACAGGAAGCCGGGACACGATCTCGCCGGGGTTCTTCCAATCCATCCTGCTTTGATTGGAGACAGAAGACGAGGCAGCGATCCGGAGGAAGCCGGAGTCGGGAGCACTGAATGATGAAGACGATTATGTTTCAAGGGTTTCGCATGGCGAGCTGGAATTCATGTCCAGCCTTAATAGTGCTCGTTTTCTGCCTTGTTCACTCCATTAGTGGCGAGCGGGGGGCCCGAGTGCCGAGCCCGCCGCTAATTACGGCATGAGGGATGATCGGCGAGGGTTCATTACCGGCGGTTCGGGCCGAAACATACTGTCTCTCTCCTGGATAATGATGTTGGATCCGTGGAGAGGGGAGGCCGGCGCTCGCCTCTTCATCAAACGTCTGAATGTCCAGGGGTTAACGTGGCTGTTGACTTCTCTGTCTGTCTCCAGCGTTTTCTCTCTGAATCAAAACCACCGCGGCCTCGTTAACATGAAGCACAAGCCGGAGCGGGTTTACGCGTTCACGCCATCAATCACACACGTTTCCCTTCCGTTCAATACCAGAGTCTGAGTTCAAGTAAAATCTGCGATACCATCCGTTTCGTCAAAACACGACAGCGGAAAGTCAAAGACCCAAACAATCCAGCAACGATTTAATTCATTAAATTCCACGAGGAAGTCAAAACTGAAACGACCACTGAAATACGCCTTAAACTTCAATTCAATTCCCTTAAACATCCATCTGAGAGCAACCGGGGATCATAAGCAACATTTAGGGCTTAACTTTATAACTACTAAGGATCATATTAAGGTTTTTCACCTTTAAAAGCTGCACCTGTTAAGTTAAAGGACAACGACAGCTGAAAATGACTGTGACAAAAGTAGACACTCTGAAGACCTTTCATTTGAAGTTAATGTGGTATGAAGCGGTTTCGATAATCTGGCTAAGCTGCGGGTTCGTTTCCAACCTGGTCTGTTGCCCCGTTGGACCTCGAGTTTCGTCAGGCGTCTTCAGTTTCGAGGGGGACCTCATTCAAACTACAGCTTTAGACCCAGACTTGAATCGGACTTTGGTCACAAAGGCTTGGACTTGATTCCCTAAAAATCTGACTTGCGAGTTGGGAGCAGAAACATTTGAGGCTCAAATGATCCCATTATCCCTGACAGCTTCAAACCTGTTCCCCGTTTCACCTGTAACCGATGGTGACTTCACAGCATTTCCCCGTAAACCTCCTCGGAAATAGGGATCCTACAATAAAACAGCTTCTGTGCTAAGCCAGGCCAAAGCCATCCTGGACTCATCTCTGCACTGAACACAAAGAGGAAACCGATATCCACCTTCTCATCTGGTTGTAAAAACAAACAGGATTTTTAGAAATGTCGGACTGTTCCTTTAAGCCGCAGTTAAACCAGATTTGTCTTTTCAAACCCTTCTGGCTTCCTGCCTCGAAAACCCCTCGACTGTCGTTCTCATTACAGCCTCTTACCTGACACAATGAAGCAGAACTAAATGCTGCCTGATGCTGGGCCAGTTATCTGTCACAGCTCTTTCAACCCGACGTCTGACATAATAAAACCAGACGCAGACGCAGACCGAAGAGGCCTGACATGTTTCTAATGTTAAATTCTAAAACAAAGACAAATTTGTGCTACAATTTGAATTTTCAGCCGTTTGAGCTGATGATCACATCCAGAGGGACTTGACAACGAGCTCAGACTGACTTCGTTCCCACGGAGGCGGTTTTAGATGTGCATCCCAGTCTGGGTGGGAAACTACCAAAGTCCGTCCCACCGCTGTGAACGAGGACACATCATACAAACAACATGCCGGGAGATTAATATTTAAATATCTGCAGTTTTCTCAAGGATTCAAAACAACTGTTTTTTTTTTTTTAAAAACATCTGCATAAATATCCACTAGTTTTCATTCTGTTCTATCAGATATGGTTGTTTTTTCACACATGTTAAACAAGCCACTGCTAAAACTGGTTTCGCGTTAAAAAGCAGTTGACCGGATGCGACAGATCCACATTAAGTGTGGTTTCTTTAGTAATAATACTCAGGTAATCAGGTATCAAAAAGTAAATGTATACCGACCGAAACAGAGAAGAGATGAAAGAAACTCAAAAGGGAGTCAAGAATGAATTAGTGTTCAGGTCGTAAGGAGGGAAATTCAAAAATGAAACAAGAAAAATAAAGAAAGAACAAACAAACAGAATCCAACTCAGCTACACTGAGGCAGAAAACCCTGAATCCAGGCTGACAGGCTGTGTGTGTAGACCAACAGATTACAAAACACATTAACTGATGAACTAAATCCGATTTTACCCGCGACAAGAAAGAAGAGCAACATGTTAGAGGTCAAAACGGCCATGAAAACCAACACGGACCCCAGAAAACAAACTGATGAAGGTAACGAAGGACAGCCGTAGACGGAGGGAGGGAGAAGCGAGACACTTCTTGTGAGAAAAGCCAGAATCGGTGCCGGCTCAGGGTTTCCAAAGACAAGGCTTTCATTCATGTGAAGCGCCCGGCGCTCTCGCGGCCAAGCAGACAGGCAGATCTGCGCGGTGCCTTCATGTCGCTAATGGAAGCCGACACAGTTAACCCAGAGGAAACCAGCAGAACGAGGCAGCTCTAACCCAATTTTAGCCGACGTCTCCTCGCATCCTATTTCGGTGACTGTACCAGCAGTAATTAAGGCTGTAATAATTAAATAACTCTTTTAGCCTGTGCGTGGGTGCGGAGGTGAACATCTCGCCAGATCTAATTAGCTCGTCTGAAGCTCGCCGTCTGATTCTTCTTCAGCCGTCTGGGCCGCTGAACTCGTGTCTGTCTCGGCCGTGGACGCCTCTAATTCCCTGGGTTTGCCGCAGCAGGGAGCGTATATTTACCTGCATGTTTTTATGGACAGAGGTCAAAGGTCAAGCCCTGTGCCCTCACATGTATTGGCCTAAATAGGGAGGAAGGCTGGTTTCTGTGTGTAATAACAGTCATTAGGGGCTGCAGGCACACCTGCTCTGTGCCGTTAACGGGCTTGGAAAGTTGATTCGGGTTGATGGATGTCCCGGCGCTCCGATTTTACTTAGAACCGCAAAAACCCAAGCAGACTCTTCTACACTGTGACCTCGTTTTTAGAGCCCGAAACTCTCACGACCAGCTGTCACGAAAATCTCAGTTATTTTTGCGCCGTGTTCTCACATCGTCGCCCTCCAGACCGTTTCACAATCCTGTAAAGGACTGTGAAATGAGACCTGTAGATCAGACTTTTTAAACATAAGGCATCAAAAAATATCAATATGCAACTCTTAGAAATCTCACCTAAATCCAGTTTGCTCCTGGATCTGAAACCAAAGCTGAGAGACTGGACTTTATGTTATTTGTTTACAAGCGGCGAGAAGTTATGGTCGTGCTGAAACTATTGCTTTAATAATCCCTTAATCGATGAGTCAATAGAACAGAAGCAGGGCTGTTTTGTTTTAAACCGCTGATCACCAACTCCTGGTCAGAGGAGGAGAGATTTGAAGACGTCACCTTGGGCTCTCTCCTCGCTATTATCTGACTTTTCATTGAGGAATCGATTAATCAGGAGGATAATCGCTGGCTGCAACCCTGATCCATGGCGGTTTGCTTTGAGTGAGATGCTGTAAGAATGCATTTAAAGAAACTCAAACACACATTTCCCAACAACGAGCGTTTGGCTTTCAGTTTGTGCCAGAGGTGACAGCTTAGCATTGAACAAACCTCAAAACATCGTCAGTCTTGGAAATTTCTCTCGTCGCATTCGCTTAACAAACGACCGCGTGGTTCACGACTACGAACACGACCAGTTACCTTCTGGTTCTTTTGGGAGGAGACATTTTTTCACATATTTCAGCTTCTTGTCAATGTTAAAAAAAACAAAAAAACCTTTTTAGAAACTTCAAGAACCAAGTTTATGTCTCATTGAGCATCAGCCTAACAGAGCGTTCTCACATCCCCGTTTTCCAGCGCCCTGACTGACTGTCACACTCACTTAAAATTGTTCTGCCCACTGGTAAAAAACAGCCAAACTACCATTTCACATCCTGCAACTCTAGATTCTCCCCTTTTTATATGTTGTGCCTTGTTAAAACTGTTCATCGCTAAAAAAAAAAAACAACCCTTTTTAGCAGAACAAGCACCAAAATGATCTGATTTCTACTCTGCAGATGAAAAGGTCTTAAAGTGTAGCCATGATGAGTTTTAGAAAAAGCAAGGTAATACGGTATAGACACAATATGATTAGATTATGCCGGCGTTATTACATGTTCAACTCACGATCAGGACTCAGTGCCAGAAAGAGGACGGCGAAAAGCGTCTCAGTAATAACTCAAATAGTTAGTTATTGATAAGATTTGGATGTTTTTTGATTCATTGAAATTCATCTGGTAGTTTTCTGTGGCTGGTTGTTCCTCAGAAAGCTGCTCTTTATTATTTTAACACTGAATTTGTAGAGTCTTGTTAAGCTGTACCCGTCTTTCCCGAGGCCACATCATGCTTATGAAGATACTTTCTGGATGTAGTCGGTTTTATTACGGTGACGACAACACGTCTTATCTTAATTATGTGTTGAGTCCAGAACGAAGTAACCACTTTGGGGTCTGTATAAAAATTGCTCTGTCATGTCGGGAGCTGAAATCCAGTGTGTGGACACTTTGATCCTGCACCCGGTCTGAACTGGACCGTTAACCCAACGATGTCTCCGGGGTCAAGCGAGATCCCCAGTGTCGCAACAGCTAGAAAATAAACGCAACGGAAATCGGAGAAAAGCATTAAGAAATTAAAACGTTTTTAGAAACTTGACAGTGTCTAAACAGAATATGCTGTTTACATGATTATTATTATTTACTTTTATGACTTGTCTTGTCAAGGACTGTTATTGTTGATGATTGTGTTTCTTTAAATATGTGCTGAATAAGAAATGGAGAAAATAATAAGCAAAGCAAACACATAAGACATAAAACGCAGTAAGTTTAATAAAGAAAAAACGATACCTAAGGTGCATCTCGGCTGCTATGACTGATGGATTATCGGCCTGAATCCAGCCCGTTTTCCTTCTAACTCCCCGAAGAATTCATTTTATTCATATTTTTGCATGTCAAACACTGCATTGTGTATAATTAGTTCTAAATTAGGCTTTTCGTTGCTGCCTGAGGAAGAGCACGGAGGTCGAAGCACGCTGCCTGCCTGCCGATCTGAAAATTGGTTTACACCCTGCACCCACTCAGCGTTCACCCTTTTATTCATATTTTTTCCGTCTGTATCCAAATATCCTGAAGAGAATTCTTCGTCTTCCAGTTTTTAAAATTAATGTTATTTGTGCCCAGTGTTGCCCAGACACTAAAGAGCAGAAATCTACTCTTTGGGGAAGATATTTGTTGCTCTAGTCCGACAAATACACACCCACGCCGGCAGGACATTAACAGAAACTAACCTTTTTTTCAGAATCGATAAGTAAAGCGAAAAAAGAAAAAACAGGTTAGACTAAAAATGACAGAGTTCTCGTTCGACACCCCGACTCCCAGAACTGTATTTAACCGGCTGCGACCCTCGTGCTCGACTCCTCTGCGCTGTTTCTGGCCTCAGGGCTTCATCTCTTTAATCTGTCTGAATTTTAAGGTCCAGCTCACAGCGGCAGACTCTTCTCTCCTCCCTCTGCTCTGTGAAACTGCCCCGAACCCCCGAAGAGACGACGGGACGTTCCCCGAACTCCCACAGCAATTACCAAACTCTAAATGTCCTCAAACGGTGCCCGTCTGCTTAGCATATTTGTTTTGATACTTCTTCAGAGACTTTTCTCGGCCTACAGGGGGCAGCGTTGGTTAATTGGATTGCAACTTTAACTAGGCTTTTATTTTGGGGGAAACGGAGGATTTTCTCTCTGGTTTTTGCCGCATAACTGCAATCATTTACCATTTCATGAGAATAAACGTAAAAACGATTAAGAGATTCTGTTAAATATGATATTAAAATGAATCTTGAACTTCAGACTGGAGGACTGGAAATTAATGTGTTTCTATCATGCGAGCAATAAAGGCGGTTTACAGTTTTGTCAGGTCACAGTAACTTTAACGGGTCTGTACTTCTCAGACGTGACGGTTTACGTTCAAACTTTAATTCACGAGGGATTGTTTTTCGAGCGTCCCAGTCCGGTCAGACGATCTCTGGCTTTTATCCCGACGGGGCAAGATGTGCCGAGACGTCGATTCACGAAACCACAAATAATAAAAAGATGCATGAAAAAGTACGAGTGTGTGGTCGATGTCCCAGTCCGCTCACAGCCCCCTGCCGTTACTCATGAGCATACGCCATCGTCCCGACAGAGCATCCTCACACACAGTGAGCTAGTCTCTGGACACGCAGCCCTGCTGAGACCGACCTCACCCACGTGTCTTGACAAAGACACTAGCATGGCTCCTGTCCTGACGGAGCGTCTCATAAACCGCTGTCCTGCAGCAGAGTTTACTGTATTAACCGTAGCGCTGAGAACGACAACTACCTGCAGTCACATCACTTTCCCGCAGAATGTTTAAAAACAAAAAAAATTCTGTAGAAATGCCACGGTGACAAGAAAAGGGTGAAACTTGTGTTACGAGGTCGACAAGGAGAAAAATAACAACGACCGTCTGGAAGCAATCGACGCTCTCGCTGACCACGTTAGAGCGGCACGTTCAAAAAATTCCCCGACTATCACCGCTGCTGTTTTCACTGATCCACAGATGAACTGGTAGAGGACGAGGTTGCACTGCAAAAAACTGCTGCTTAAATCATTTCATCTGCTGCAAAGTCTGTGAATTTTGCTTCAAAGAAATGACTGAAAATATCTGAGTTACAAACAAACTCGTCAAATTATGAGCCCACCAGCAGATTTTTCCACTTGTGCTCAAACAAATCTGATTTTAGGAATCGATTCAAAGATTAAATGACTTGTTTGCACAGAGGTTTCCTGCAGTGCAACAATCAATACTAACCCTGCTTGCTGCAAGGACCTACTTAAGAAACTCAATCCCCATCAGCCCCTCCCCCCGATCAACCATCGTCAGGGCGGGGGCAACCCCAGTGGCCAATCAATCGAGGCCTTTTCAGCTCTGATAATCAAAAATCCAATCGGATGCTCTAAATGTTAATTGATCCGAGCTTTGGGACGAAAGCAGAAAAGCTCGGCCTCGTGTTTGTAGCAGCTTCATCTCTGAAAGTCAGATTTCTTTGTCTTAACGTTACAAAGATGAGACGCTTTTCTGATTCTGGACATTTTTTAAAGACATCTCATTGGCCAGCTGGTGTCGCCCACCTCTGACATTGATGTTCCTCTGAGACCAGAAATAAAACGTTTGACTCACCAAAAGCTGTAAATCCAGAGTTTTCAGAGTTACTGAGGAATGGATGCGGTGCCTCTTTCCGCATCAAACACCTGGTGGAACAACAAGAAAAAATAATATTAACCCAGAAAATCTTGGTTCAATTTTTTTTGCAACGAGTAGCTTCAGTTTTGTCAGAGACAGATTTCAACAAGACTGTAGATTTGTTTTACACACAAAATGTACAAGGCCCGATATATTTTGTGGCTTCAGAGAGAAGAGTTTCGTGTTGCTCAATAAATCTTCAGCACGATCCGGACGCGAAAACTTAAAGCTGATGGCTCCACTTAGCTGCTACGTTAGACGGTTTTCTGACCGCTTCGGGTTGGACGATGGTTCGGTTGAGCAGCTGAGTTCATGCGCCTCTTCAAACGGAAAACGGCCTTGAAATCGTCAGCAGCATCTAAAGCGTTACCAGCTGAGGCGACGGCAAAGGTTCGGATTTTTAGTTTAGATTCATATTCCACCCATTTATACAACCACAACACTAATCGGACGTGATGAGGCCGTATCAGGCTTTAATTCCAGTTATTTTTGATACAGAGCAACATACGGTCACAACTGAGCAGCAGACTCAGCCCTGCATCAACCATGTTTAGATGTGTCTGAAAACAAGATGCTGTCTTCACCGAACGATCTCTCCCAGATCAGAAAGTTGCCGCAGAGAAAACACGAGCTGGCGTTTCTAGAGCATGCGCACGCCAGACGGCGGCGTGGCGAGGCAGCTGTGTGCGTAGGCCCCATTGCTGCACCGTGACGAAAATCAGCTCTAAGTGTCACAGTGGCATCCATCCCCTCAATCCACGTGACTTTCGACCCGCGTGAGCGTCATCCTGAGCGCGGCGGCAGGTCAAACCACCTTCATCAGGCTAATATTAGGAACGGAACACCCGTACAACAGCTTATTCAATCCGATCAGCCAATCAGCACAAAATCCGGCAGATACAGGTCGATGTTCACGTGTGACCTCGGCGGGAGTGTTGGAGCCAGACGGGCCGGTCTGAGTGTTTCTGACGAACATCTCCAGGCTTCGGAGACGCGACACGTCTCATCTTGTAGTTTTTGTCCGTGCGGCTCTCCGGAATGTGACCCTGGGGACGTCGCCCCCTTTTGTCCAAGTTGATGCAGCACCTCAGACGTCACTGGGTCACATCGGGTTTCTGGTCCCGAGACTTGTTTTAAGAGCCAGGAATTGGATGCCGGCTGTCAGGTTTAACACCACACGTCTCCACTAAACCAGCAAGACGATCATCGATTGGCTTTTCGAAATATCTTTGCGTATTTGGGTGAATCTCAGGGAGGGTTTTCCCTCCAGTGCAGTTTTCACCGCTCGCTCAGGCCTCAGCCGTGTGTTTTCACGAGCGTGTGTTTGTGTGACTAAATCTGGCCTGGCATTTAGAGGCTGATGAAAAGGTTGATACCGCCACGCCGCTCTGCTCTGACTGAATCGTGTCGGGCGGCGTCGGCGCTCGGGGCGACGTCCCCTCCGCCCATCACCCATCCACGCATCTGTTTCTGCCCCTGCTCTGCTTCTCAGCCGCGGCGAGTGTTTCATAATTGCTTTTCCCGCCACATCCCCTCCACTTTACAACATGCGACGGTAATATCAGCAAACTCTCGGAGATTGTGCCATTTAGCTTTGGATCGAAACGCAAGGGGAGGGAAGGGTGGGGGTTTCTCTCTCCTCTTTTTTCCCTTAAACATCAAACCGCGTCTTGGTTTATTTCCATAAACGCTCCTCGGCCGTTCGGCGGCCTATTATCGCCGCAACAAGCGGCGACTGATGATCTTACCAGGTAAGCAGCTCCTATTAGAGGAAGCTTCATTTAGTGCAGTGTTACACTCCGCCTGTCCCCCCACCCGCCGCACCTTCACCCCCGCTCGCTCCCCCTCCTCCTTCCCCTTTCCCCCGGCCCATAATGGATGATCGCAGTGCTCGGCTTGCATGCAGGAAAGGTTTAATTAAATCATAGTCCAATCATAATCCATGTTGTTAATTAAACTGGATAATTTATAAGTACAAAAGAGGGTATTTATTAGCTGCTCTGCGGCGGCGGCGGCGCTGTAACGTGTACGCTCCCCGTGCACGGACACATACACTTGCACATCCCCCTGCCCCCTCCTCTGCCTTCCAACCTTTTACTATTGATGCCCCCGCATGATTGATAATGAGACAGAGACTGCTGTACTATTTGTCTAATGGCCGTGCAATTAAATTCCCTTGTAAATGACCCATGCCTCATTTCATCCTAATCTATGGAATTTTGATTGAATTTGTCAGCCCTAATTGAAAAATACTGCTATTTAATGTCTGCATTGCAGTTGCAGATCAGGCCGCCTTTAATGAGATCGTGTCCCAGTGACCCTGAGGAGGAGGGGGGAGGGCGGGTCGGTCGGGCGGGGTATCCATGCGTGCCCTTGACTCAGGCCGGGAGGGAGTGGGGGGCTGGAGGGGGGAGAGGGTCCGCTGGGAGAGCAGCTCGGGGTCAGGGGTCACCCGTGTCCTCGCCGTCTACATATGATGTGTTGCGACGCCGGTGGCATCGACGAGGTTTGTATTAATTGATGAGGAAGCCATTACAGGATTCATTAAAACGGAGTTTGATGCCGGCGCAGGAGCAAATATTGTGCCGTGCAGATTTGGGGGAGATGAATCGCTGGGTAATCGCCTGCAAATGCCGACGACTTCAAACCTCGGCGTGAGTCACGAAAACACGAGCTGCGGAGGAGACGTGGGATTTGTTTTAGCTGCAAACGAAGACGAGGCTCATAACATTAGTTCCAGATGTTGATGACGGAGGGATTTCTTTGCAGCTGCATCTATTATAAGTCGCCGCAGATGCGAATGTTTATCACAATGTTTACAATGAGGTTTGCAAACGGGACAGATTTAGATTGAGATACAGTCGTTGGACCTGAGGAGGAATTAAAGCTGAAATTTGCTCATGTGCTCAGATACATGGTGGAGCTCTGTTAGATGTTCAGATTGGATCATTTACCGGGTTAAACTACTCGGGGGCCTGAAGAGAAACATCATCTGTGGGCTTCAATCGACCCTCTATTCGTGTTAATTTGGTTCAACAGATGAACAGAATCAGATGATTGAGGAATATTCCCCAGTTAAATGTTGACACAGGGTCTCTCTGAAAAACAGGACGACTTCTTTTTTCTCCGTTTCCCAAACAAATCTACAATAATTGAAATTACAAGATGAATAAATAAAGCCTGTTCAAATCAGAGCTGTTGAACAGGACGTTGCATAAATGTACCTAAATTACTTAATCCGTCACATGACTGAAGAGAAAGATGCTCTAACATCTGTTCCGCTGTGATTAATCACTGAGTGAAGAAAATGCATTGATTTTGCATTATGTACGTCCAGGTTTACTAGCTAGCAGTCCTCCTCTTCCTCACGGCCTCTCGATGGCTAATTAGTTCTTACCTAAATAATTAGAACCCTGAGACTTGCTCGTATTCGCGCTTTCCAGCCAAACTGTAAATGCACCATTATATATATTTTTTGCTACGTTTTCATTCTGTGTGCACCTGCGCGAACAACGTCAAAGACCCGTTTCCGTCGCCTCGCGACGCCCGATAAATGTTTTCTAATTTCTTTGCCACGTTACTTCCACCGACTGTCGATGGGCTGAATAACGCGACGCTGTCGGCATGAAGGAACCCGACCTGCGTCCTGGTGATTGTGTGCGAGACACAAACAAAAACAAACACTGTCTCACTGCGCTACTAGTGGTCAAAAACGCCACAGGCTACCTTTAAATTTATAAAATCAACCTATTTACTGCTCGTAATTTTAATACATTTTGTATTAACAATGAGAAAATGTCAACGCATTTGACAAATATGTTGATACTGAACGAATCTGTAAAACGTTGACAGACAACGTGTTTGTTTTCCACCAAAATATCTGATCCTGCGGCACAACATCCACCTGCAGCGACTCCAGCATCATCGAGCTGTCTCACGGTTCTGTTTAGACTCTCGCAGAACCCGGTTCGGGTTCGGGAAAGATCCTGGTCTGGTTAAATACAGAAAGCTCACACTGATTTCAGATGCAACCTGTTTGTTTACACTGGACCAGAACCAAAGAGCTTTTCTTGTCTAAACCGCGGACGGGACTCCGGATGTGGACCTGGTCTCTGGTGTAAAAACCCAGAACTTTCGATTGACTGTTCAGTGTAAAATGTCCAAAAAATAGTGCGCTCATTATTCCCTGAAGCCCACGTCAACAGGTTCAAACCGCTTTTGCTCTTTTTTTGAATTTTATTATCATAGAAAATTCACAAGTTCATTTCAAAAGCTGGTGTCAGCGATTTTTTTTTTTTTTAAGCAAAAATGCCACAAAAAAAAAGATCAAACGATGGAATCATTTCCTGTCAGTCGACGGATCAACCATCATCGAATAGTTGACCTCTGCAGTGCCGGTCGGTTTCTGGGTGTCTGGGGAAGTAATGAAGCTGCCGTGTGCGGTGGAGGTCGACAGCGGCCTGATGATAAACCTCTTTGCTCCGGTCTCTGGCGTTGCTTCGCTACAGACAGGCCACACACTCAACGCTGAGAACGCGGCTAATGTCAACCTGATCCTGCAGGTCGTAAGACAGACGCTGATTAACAGCAACTTTTGCCTTTTGGTGATTTATCTCTCTCGTTTTTTTTGGACATAAACTACAAAAACCTGTGTTTGTTCTGGGTTTGAATTACAGCTCATCTCAGACAGAAATCTGTCCTTTGCTGTGGAACTCTCGTTTGTTTGAAGAGAAATGAATTCACTGAATAAAATGGACAGAGAAGCAGATCAGGGCACACACACACACACACACACACACACACACACACACACACACACACAGGCAGAGAGGAGCTGCGGGGGTACACCGATTATTTACTGAATATATACAGCTTATTATTTACAATGATGCGTTTCCACATTCTTAAACGGCCTGTGGTCCCACTTCGCGTAACTGGCATTCATCCAGGAGACCGAAGGCGACCCGTCACGTCATCTCTGCCAGCCAATCAGGGGCCAGAGCGCGGCGAGGGGGGCGGAGCTCTCGCGGAGAAGACAGCGCAATTAAACAGAGGGGAGCGCAATTTAAATCCAAAACACCTCTGGACGCTGAGTGGGCAGGAAACGCACGCTTCACACACACTTCACACACACTTACACACACACACACACACTTACACACACATACTATCTGTCTCAGCGGGCGAGTGAAGGAGAAGTGTCCGCTGCTGTGATATCGGTGTCCGGTCAAGTTGAAGTGGAGCCGCGCAGGACGCCCGGCTCTCCAAAGTGCGCACGGTGCGTCAGACCGGAGCTGTGCAGCGTTTGTGGTTCAATATTCTTGTGGAAAAGCTAAAGGAGGAGGAAGAAGTGTTGGTTTTTCTCGACATTTTCTCCTCTGGACTCTCTTTCCGCTGCTGCACCAATGGAATGGTTTTGCTTAATCGGATTATCGCTCCTCTAAACTCCGGTTTCCTCGCAGAGGCGGTGACACCCGCGGCTCCACCGGGGGTCAGTGCTCTCTCCGCAGCCGCCCACAGCGCTCCTTCTCCGGTCTCCTCCGAGCTCCAGCGATCGTTCATATGAGCGCAGCGTTCGGTCCGTCCTTCATGGTGATGCAGCGGCCACTCGGAAGCACCACCGCCTTCAGCATCGACTCTCTGATCGGGGGGGCCCCGCAGCCCAGCCCGGGACACTTCGTCTACACCGGCTACCCGATGTTCATGCCGTATCGGTCGGTGGTGCTCCAGCCGCCGCCTCCGCCTCCTCCAGCCCTGCAGCAGGCTCTCCCCGCCGGCCACCACCCGCACCCGCAGATCTCCAGCCTGCAGAGCGGCTTCTGCTCCAGTCTGGCGCAGGGCCTGACGCAGGGCATGGCGCTTACCTCCACGCTCATGGCGTCGCTGCCCGGCGGATTCTCGCCGTCCCAGCAGCACCAGGAGGCGGCCAGGAAGTTCGGCTCCCAGGCGCTGCACGCGGTCTTCGACAAAACTCAGGAGCTGCGGCTGGACGCGGAGGACGGGAAGAGTTTCCTGCAGGGGAAAGAGTCCGCGGCGCTGCAGGCTTTCCACGACACGGACACGTCTGTGCAGACATCCACAGGTAGGCGGGTTCCTTATCCCGATCACCGCGGAAAGAGACTCAAAGTCCGGGTTCAATCAGGCACGTCTGGGGGGGAACAACCGGAGCCGAACAACTGAAAACGTTCATGTTTGACAGTTGATATTGAGCCGGAGAATAATCACACATTTGAGGCGGTGATTTGATTTTCCTCGTTTCCGCTGAAGCTTCATTTCTCCATTAAATCAGGTTTTTAAATGTCAGGGTTTAGATCCGTTAACGCAGCGCGAAGCCTCTGGAGCCTTTAAGATGTCACCATTGCGTTTGTTCGATTAAAAAAATCACGTTTCCAAGTCGTTATTTTTGTTTTTGTTTTTTTTACATGTTTTTAGATGAATCTAAATAAATAGAAATGAAAAAACTGAAACGACTTGATCTGAGCAGAAAACAGTGAATATTTCCACCTGACAGATGAAGAAAGTTATTTTCGAGGGATCAACAATTAACTTTCAATATATTCATGTTCTTCGCAGCAGTGAAACGTCCCTCTCCGCGTCTTCAGTGCTTAGAAAACAGGCAATTAAGAGCTGATGATCTGATTATTATTAATATAACAACAGTATTTAAATATTTATCTTCCTGCTTCTGTTTGAGCAAATCTGAAAACGCAGGTGGAGTTTTTGTCTGGAAAAACTTGCCAAAATAAATGGTCATAAATTATTCCACGACTCTGACGCAGAGTGATGTTATGTGGAGGGCAGCCGGAGGCCTCGGAGGCTCCGGTTCATTTTAATATTCTGTAAAGCAACGTTTCATCGGTAGAGAGAAAAAAATAAAATCTGCATTTTACTTCAGATTTTTAGAAAAATTACACTTTTAGATTCAGAGTCGAGCTAAATCTCAAAACTCGTTCCCTTCGCTGATTTTATCTTTAATGTTTTGTTTATTTATTGAAGAAAAACCTTCATTATTGGAACAAGCGCAGGTGACGGTTTGACGACCTGTGAGCAATAAATCATCAGTCATCCAGTTACACGCTGTCGCTTCGCAGGCGCCTGTTCCGGGTTTTATTGCTTCTCGATGTAAAACAGACATTTGATTCCTTCTGAATCTGGTTTTTGCGACTGAATCCGAGGCTCCGGCTCCGTTTCACGCGCGGACAAACAAACTGGAGGCGCGGGAAAAGGCCGCGCGGAGACGCGCCGTGCGTAATTACGCGTGAAAAACAAAAATCCCTGCAGAGCGCGCGTTTTTCCGCGGTGATCCGCTCTGATCCAAACACTGATCTGATGATGGACATTGACAGGGGACAGGACGACGACCCCCCCCCCCACACACACACACACACACCCTCCCTCCCTCCAACTCCCCCATCCCTTTAATTCACTCCCACATGTCACAGTCAGCCCTGGTTTCAATTTGCAAACATTTCCTGTCAAAATAAAACTGTTTCCATTCATTATCAATTTAATATCTTGATTTTAAAACTTTATTTTTATTCTCTCACTATAACTATAATTTTATTTTGAGCGTTGCTCTCTCCACACACTGGCGTCTTTTTAAAATAAATAAATCTTTTTTTTTTGTTTTTAAAAAAAAGGGAATAAATTCTTTGCTGCATTTTAACTCGCAAACTAGAAAAACTTGACAAAGGATCAGCTGATGATTCAAGTTTCTAATTGGGGTGAAAATCTCTAGAATCTGACTCAAAACAGGTATTAAAACGGTGAAATCGGCCAAGTGGGAAAAGAAAAAGAAACCTTTGTGGTTTAGATTTTCGGAAGACTTTATGAACATTTTTAGGCCTTGTGGTGTTTCTGCACTTTTATTTTTCTTCGCTGATGAAACCGGTGGTCGTGTAATAGTGGTACTGAGCCGTCTCTCCGCTTCCCTCCAGTCAGAGCACACAGTAAAGACGACTCCAAGGAGGACGAGTGCGGCCGGAAAGACGAGAGTTTCTCCATGGACAGCGACTTGGACTACAGCTCCGATGACAACCTCACCTCCATGTGCCACAAGGAGGACGGGGACGGCGGCGGCGGAGGCCTGGACGACGGCCCGCACCTTCACGGCTCCACCGGCGGCGGCTCCGGGGCGGGCGGCGGCGGCGGCGCGGGGAGCGGCGGCAAGAACCGGCGGCGGCGGACGGCGTTCACCAGCGAGCAGCTGCTGGAGCTGGAGAAAGAGTTCCACTGCAAAAAGTACCTGTCGTTAACCGAGCGCTCCCAGATCGCGCATGCGCTGAAGCTGAGCGAGGTGCAGGTGAAGATCTGGTTCCAGAACCGGCGCGCCAAGTGGAAAAGGGTCAAAGCCGGAAACGTCAACAACAAGTCCGGGGAGCCGTCCCGGAACCCCAAAATAGTCGTCCCCATCCCAGTGCACGTGAGCCGCTTCGCAATACGGAGTCAGCACCAGCAGATGGAGCAGGCCAGACCGTAGAAGAAGAAGAGTCCAGACTGAGACAAGGAACCGCTTTTCAAGTGACCGAATCCCGTGTTGATGCTTTTGTTCCGTCTCAAGAGTTGATTTCTTTCTTTACAAAACAAAAAACGGCACAAACGGCAGATTCCGCTGTTTCCAGCAGATCTGACATAAATGTCGGTTCAGTTCCCGCAGTTCGCTCACAAACCCCCGGACTGGGCCTTGAATCTGTGGGTCTCGTTTAGTTTCTCATCGGGACGAATGTGGATTCTTAAAACGCAGTTTGCGTGACTGTAACTGCTCGTTTTACCCTTTTCCATCAAAACTTAACAGAAAAATATGAAATCTGATGTCGCTCAATTTCCGGCACAGGACGAAAAACTGCGAGATGAAAACGTTTAAATCAAATAAAGAGCAGATCCCGAGGCTCAAGAATCCGCCTCGTGGAGTCACATCAGACCAGCGAACCGATCGGTCCTCGGGTCTGTTAAAAAGTCCGTTTCAGCAGCTTAATTATAACAATGATTGGTCACAGTGTTACTTCAGTGTCCTGTGGGGAAAACGGGGCGTAAAATCGTTTTTAAGATCAACACAAACTTTAACGAATCCCATTGCAATATCTTTTGTTTTAGGGATTTTTCCAGACTTCAAATCAGCTGAGTTTTATTGGGAACAAAGTAAAATCAACATGAATCTAAAACGAAAATCAGCAAATTTCTTACTAAAGTGTCATAGTTCCAAATATTTTAATCTGATTTCTCAGTCTGACGGTGTAATTATGGGTAAAGTGTGGCAGTGAAGTTATCAAATTTCACTTTGGCCAAAAGGAGTTTGGTTTCAATTATTGATGATGGACGTTTTTGACAGGTCACATTAACAAATCTTTAATTACATTTTTGACTCTGACAATGTAATTATGGCTAAAATGTAGCAGTGAGTTTGGGAAATTCCCCTTTTTCTTAACGGAGTCTGGTTTTAATCGCTGAAAATGGCCTTTGAATTCCAGAACCCACCTAAAAATGAAACCGATTTGTTGTTTTTCTTAATTTTTGGTTTTTTTCCAAAGATGATTTCAGGCTTCGCCCTCGTCTTCCTCTTCACGGGAAATTTAACAAACACAAATCTCAGGCCTCAACACGAGACTGGGTGACTCGTTAAGCCGGACACGTCTCCGCGGGAGGAGCCGCAGTATTAAAAATCTCATCCTTCTGGAGCCGCAACAAAAACTGTGCGCGGAGACGCGCCGCTGAGGAGGAGGAGGAGGAGGATGATGATGAAGAGGCACAGCGACATGTCGCTGACCAGCTCCTCCCCCACATGTAAATACACACGGGACCAAACTGAGGACGCCAGGTGTCGGGTTCTCACCGACACCTGGCTCTTGATTCCAAACGGTTTGGGTTTTTACGAACCTCGTGTCCTGCTACTGAAGATCTGAAAAAAAAAAAAAAAAACTCTTCCTCCTCTTTGTTATTGCTTCGTTTTATTTTTATTTCTCTTCTCTTTGGACAAAGCGACGCTGCTAATTTATTTATATAAAAATTGTGCAAAAGTAACTAACGTTCCCTGAAGATATACAAGTGTGAATTAAAAGATGAACCGTGACCAGATGTTAACAGCTGCGCAGTCTCCATTCATGCTGTGGATTTACGACCTGTCACTTTATCCTTTCCTTCACATTCTAGACATTTCGACCACAAATCCACTTCAGACCTTTCGATCTCACAAATCCCACTCTCCGCTTCGGACTCGTGTCTCTAATAAAATGGGTCGAACGCTGAAATTGCGCTGAACGACGCGATGATGACAGTTTCACGACACGTCCGTCATCGTCCAGATGTCGCTTAAAAAAAAATAAGATGGGTTTTATTTTGAAGGCCCGGTTCTTTCAAGGCCGAAAATCCTTGAATCTGATTTGAAAATGAAGGAACGAAGTTTGGAATCAACTGAAATTCACTCAATCTTTTCCTGCGTTTTTTCACCCAAAGCTTCAAAGTGTTGAATGACCGTTGATAGCAACAAAATTAACGTTATTTTAATTGGACTTAAATGTTTGTTTGTTTTAAAACAGAAAAGGGAAGAAAATCAGAGCTTTTTTTTTTCCAGCTTATTTTTGCATTTTGGGCTCAGATGTAAAAAATTAACCGGAGGTTTTAAGTTCAACTCGGGTTAAATTTGGTTGAAAACACCGAGACGTTTGGTGACAAAGCTGCTGCAACAAAGCCAATCAAAGATAATCTGCCTCATGATGCTCATCTGGGGGGAGTAAGGGGGGGGGGTCGTAGTTCAGGTACCTGGGTCGTCTCGCTCGGTGCCGGGTCCGGGTCCGGGTCCGGGCGGGTAACGCGTTGCTCCGTCCGGTCGTCGAGCTGAAACAGAACCAGGCCCAAGTCTCAGCTTCGATCCGGAGTCCGGAGATGCTTTCACACCGTCGCGAGAAAAGCGAGAGACTAAAGCCAAAATCCACCTGAAGCTCCCGCGGGCGCCATGACGGTCCGTGACGTCAGCCAATCAGCAACACCTGCGGCTCATCAGACGCCAGGTGAGGCGACGGACCTGGGGGGGCACACGGACCGCAGTTTTCCCTCTTCTGAGCTCACGAAAGTTCACAACTTCACGAATAAGAGTGGAAATAAACGTCAAACATACCTGGGTCACGATGAGTCGACCCGAGTCAGGCGTCGAACCCGTCAGAAGTCGGGCTCAGGTCGAACAAACGCACTGATACCTGATGAAACGCGGGTTTTCGAACCGAATTCACTGGTTTCTCTCATTAAAGTTTCACCCCAAAGACGTTTTTAAGCTTTAAAGTGAAGAAAACGCTTCTTCCGTAGCGACGAGAAAAGACACCCGACGTCTCGCCCGTCGAACGCTGCTGACGCGCCTGTGCGTGATGACGCACGTACGCACCGCACGCACATACGCCTACGTTGAGCGTTCAACCTCATTTTTGGACCGAACGGCATCGTCGAAAAAGCCAAATTTTGTAAAGTTGACTCGATGAGAAAATGGAAATTACCCACAAGCCGGTTAAAAAACGGATTAATCGTTTGTGGCATTTCTGACGCAGAAACGGTCGAAAATTCCCAAGTCGCAGCTTCTCACGTGCGAGAGTTTGCTGCTTTTCTAAACTGAATTTTTTGGGATTTTGGATCTTGGCATTTTCCACTATTTGATATTTTAATGGCCCCAAAAAATGAATCATTTAATCGTCACAGTAATTCACAGATCAATCAATAATGAAAAAAAGGGTAATGATTGGTTAATCAATGATTGGTTAATCATTACCCTGTTTTCAGCAACATGCTCGGTTGTCATGGAGACGGTTTAGTTGTTTTACAACTTTTCCACTGAAGTCAATGATGTGAAACAGCTGCAGGAGAAGCTTATTTCCTTTGAGATGCGTCGGTTTCTGCTTCTGAAAGTCCAGCGGTGTAAACATTCGCCTGTTTTTAGTCAGAAACGCATCATATCTGCTGTGAATCGGAGATTTGACAGGAAATTTAAAGGGGCCTTCCGTCAGTTTTACAGATTAAAATGCGTTTACTGGTCACGCGTGGTCCTCAGCCCTTAAACTGCTGTGTTGTGTCTTCTGTGGCACTGGGGAGAAAATAACCTGTGATCTCACCTGTCTTGGGGCTCGGAGACTCCAAATAACAGACAGTCTGAGTCTAATGAAAGATGCTATCCAGTGGCTTTTTGGGAAATGTAGGATCCAATATTTTGGGACTAAAAATTAGGATATTTCAGCCTTGGCCGATTCGATTTTGACCATTTGTTTTTAAAAGATCTGTCTCTCTCCCGTCCCCCAACTCTACCAAAATTAGAAACTAAGTTACTTTAAGAACACTCAGCTAAAAACATGCCAGAAAAAAGATAATTCATCTCCTTTTTTTTTTTTTGGCCTTATCTCTGGCTAATGTTCCTGCTTAAAAGCTGCGATTTTCAAATGAAGGCTGGCTATATAATCCTGAAATTCTGACTGAGGTCTGAGGTGTTACAGTTTCTGGACCAGGTATTAAACCTGAGTTGAACATTTTCATATTTAACGTGACCCGAGTCACATGTGAGGTGACATAAATCTAAATTTGGGGACTTTAACCTGCTGTGTGACCAGAGACAGGAGGGTATCTGTGTGGCTCTAAATGAATTTTTCTTGCAAATGGTAATCAACCAGGGCCGTCGCGGACGGCTGATGAATGAGACCCGGGGGGGATCAGCCGAGGCCGAGGCTCTTCTCTGCAGCTTGTAGCCGCCCCCTCCTCCTCCCTTCCTTCCTAAATTAACAGCAACCTGCCCGGGCTTCAGATGAGCTCCTGCTGATTAATCCTGACGGAGCCACGACGACGAAGGAGGCCAAAAAAACCTCTCGGTGTGTCGTCGTTTTCTTCTGTGGTGGTCTCCTCTGCTGTCTGAGGGACGAAGAGTCAAAAAGGAGAGACACATGCACAGCTCTGCATTTTTAAAAAAAAGTAAAAGTTCAAATTCATGTGGACTCCTGGAGGTCTCGGGGTTTAGGCTGCTGATCGTGCCATTGCAACGTCCCCAGTTGGAGTCAGGGTGGGGGCCTTCGTTGCAGGTCATCCCTCATTTCCTGTCTCTTTTCTGCTGTCTACTTTCAATAAATAAAGAAATGAATAAAGTAATAAAGGCGAAAATACCCAAGAACTACTCGTCCAAAGCGCTAGCGATGGCAGGCTGAATTAGACGTTATCGTGGCATATTCTCTCATTCAAAACTCCAATTAAAAAATCACAAATTTTTGATGACTTCTATCCAAATAAAAAAAAAAAAAAAAGTGACATGTTTGTTGTAACAAAATTATGAATTTCTGGGGTTTTTTTTAAAGCTCTGGAAAATGCTAGTAAGTGAACCTTGAGTTGGGATTGTTTTGTCCGACGATTTCAAAGGTCAAAAATGAACTTTGACGCTTTAAGTCAAAAACTGACAAAAAGTAGCGTCGGCTACTGAGTTCTTAGGTCTGTTCCCAGGAAAACAGAGCAAACGTGGGATGTGGTTGAAAGCTCTGGGAAAAGCTACTATTAATCTAAAACACAATCCAGAGAGATTGAACTGTTTATTTCTACCATTCTTTTCCCTTTTCTTTTTAATAGCAGATATTTTGCAGAAACTTCTTGTGTTGACTGAACTGAGACTGAAGCAGCTGCATCTGCTGCCTCTAGACTCTGTCATTAAGACACACACACACACAGGCCCTCCTGCTAAACACAGAGTTTAACGAGGGATTAGCAGGGTATTATCTAATTATCAGACAACAACCAACACAACCTTGACACACACACACACACACACACACACACACACACACACACACACTTACCACAGCCAGTGACAGTTACTTTCACTGTAAAAATTATAAAGAATTTAGACAAAAATCTGCAAGTTAAGTTACGCTTACCTGAGCGGAACAATCTGGTTTTGTGCTGCAGATCACAAAATTACTAACTTGATTTAGATTGTTTCATCCTTAAAAAAAAAAAAAAACTGGGAAAAGAAAACCAAAGGGCACACGGTGAATGTTTTTGGTTTAAACTGATCTGCATTATACAGGTAAAAAAAACAATGTAGTTGATACAGAAATACACGAGGAAGATTTAGTCACTGTGAGATGAACGAAATTTGCTTCTGTAGATATTAAAGCCGTTTTAAAGCAAAACTAGTCAGTGGTCTAAAAGTAATTCCCCTTTTTCCCAGAGTAGCCTCTTGTTTCATCATTCAAGTGCTGATCTCTTGGACTAAACAGACTAAATGAACTTTCTTGTGAGCAGAAGGAGATAAAACGTGAGGTTATATTAAGAAGCATTATTCTCGTCTTTATTGAAAAGAGACACATTACAGTAGAAGACTCTGTATTAGGTAAAATTTTTCCACAACGGTACTGTACAGCCAACAAAACTCAATAACAATAATAATAATAATTAGAATAACAATGACAATCAGAACAATAATGTGTCTGGATGATAAATCATAACAATAATAATAAAACATGGATGGACTGGAGATGTCTGAGAAAAATTTACAAAAACGAAGGTTTAAGCGGGCGGAATCTTCCTCGCTAGGTGCGTTTATAAATAATGTGGTGGGCACCCCTGGCGGGTGGGGCTAAGGGGTAAAGGCTACATGAGGTAACACAACCAGACAAACCAAACGTTGACCATACGGAGTCGTTTTTTTCTCGGTTTTGTTGTTTGAAGTCTATGTACAGGTGAGGCGGCGCAGACGGTGACGAGCAGCGATATTGGCGCCAACAGAGTTTCCTCGTTTTCCCGCGTCTTCCAAAGCAGACGTGATTTATGTACAAGCAGGCAGTTTCAGTCGTTCTAATCTAAAGCTTGTGATATCTGAGCTAACAGCGCCAGAAAATATATTGCGCCGCACCGTTGTCCGCTAGCGGAGTTTAGCGGACAGACGCGAGCTGCAACTGGAGCTTCACAGGATGTTGTTTTTATTCTTGTAAGGTTTTCCGAACTTTTCACGTTCGGTTTCATGTTGAGGAAAACAAAGAGCTCGCTCAAATGACTTGTGGGGAAATCAGTAAAGTTTTCTTGCAACCATGCTAACGTGTTTTCTCAGACTTTGGATTCCCGAGCGGCTCGTACTTTTGACGCTGTTAAAACATGACAACACTGGTTTAGAAAACAGTTTAGAAAACACTGGCTGCTACAGAAAATATTGAGGCAAATGTCAGCTAATGTGAAAACAAACCAATTAAAAAAACGAAAACAAAAACTGTTGTTTTCACGAGCTGGGCTTGGAGCTTCACAGGATGTTTCTAGTCTCAAAACGTTTTCTAATTTTTCATGTTTAGGTAAACGAACAGGTTCCAATAACTTGAGGGGAAAGTGGTAAAGTTTGCTTGCAAGTTGAAACTTCCCATGCTGTTTTCTCTGCTCCAATGAGATTAAATAAACAGACTTTGGATTCCAGAGTGGCTTTACGTCTCAAAAATGATCACAAATCGGCAGTTTCTCAACAGAAAAATTCAGCAAATAAGGGTTAGTGTTGTCCCACCGACAAATTATTCCTGCACCAGTTACCTTTGAAAAGTTAGCATTAAGTTAAATAAATGGACTTGATGGATTTGTTTTATGTGATGTTTCGATTCTCAAGATATTTTCCAACTATCACGTTTGGTTTAGTCTCAGAATGAAAACACATTGTAGTTTAATGGAATTTTACCGGGAATCAGACCGGTTTGCTTGCAAACCGAAATCCTGTGACAGATTGTTTTGGTGCTGACAATAATTTCAAAGCAGATATTATCTTTAATCCTGTGAAATTAAATAAATGTTTTTCAGAATTTTGACGCTGTTAAAACATGACAACACTGGTTTAGAAAACAGTTTAGAAAACACTGGCTGCTGATGTGAAAACAAACCAACTAAAAAAACGAAAACTGTTG
Source organism: Xiphias gladius (assembly GCF_016859285.1). Lineage (NCBI taxonomy): Eukaryota > Metazoa > Chordata > Actinopteri > Istiophoriformes > Xiphiidae > Xiphias > Xiphias gladius. The sequence goes on from NC_053412.1 coordinate 728,614, forward strand.
TTTTCACGAGCTGGGCTTGGAGCTTCACAGGATGTTTCTAGTCTCAAAACGTTTTCTAATTTTTCGTGTTTGGTTTCGTGTTTAGGTAAACGAACAGGTTCCAATAACTTGAGGGGAAAGTGGTAAAGTTTGCTTGCAAGTTGAAACTTCCCATGCTAAAGCGTTTAATGCTAGCTGCGGTTAGCTTCAGACGACTCTAACTGTGCAGTTTCTGTGGCTACAAACAGTTAAAAAATGAGATTATCGAGTTTTCTCTGCTCCAATGAGATTAAATAAACAGACTTTGGATTCCAGAGTGGCTTTACGTCTCAAAAATGATCACAAATCGGCAGTTTCTCAACAGAAAAATTCAGCAAAAAGGGTTAGTGTTGTCCCACCGACGAATTATTCCTGCACCAGTTAGCTTTGAAAAGTTAGCATTAAGTTAAATAAATGGACTTGATGGATTTGTTTTATGTGATGTTTCGATTCTCAAGATATTTTCCAACTATCACGTTTGGTTTAGTCTCAGAATGAAAACACATTGTAGTTTAATGGAATTTTACCGGGAATCAGACCGGTTTGCTTGCAAACCGAAATCCTGTGACAGATTGTTTTGGTGCTGACAATAATTTCAAAGCAGATATTATCAAGCTTTCTTTAATCCTGTGAAATTAAATAAATGTTTTTCAGAATTTTGACGCTGTTAAAGTGAGAGCTCACATCACTTTAGAGGAAAGCGCCGCAAGCTGCCACCGTTAGGAAAAATGAGAGAAAAAGAAAGATGTAGTTGAAAGACTTGGGGTTAAGACGGACTGAATCAGATTTAGTGCATTTCTGTCATAAATAACAGGATGTCTTTACCATTTCCTTCTGTCCTGGTTCAGGACAGACGTGTGACAAGTCAGATATAAAAACACAAAATAAAAACACTTTCAAAACACAGGTTCAACCCCTTGGTTTAGTATTTACGGGAGATCCAACGCCAGATGACTGGCAGGGGGCGTGGCACGTGTAGTAAACAAGGTTGGACGAAATTAGGAAAGTGAAGGCAGGAGTTTAAAAAACAAGAAAGGCATAAGGAGGAAAATTTTTGCGTTCATATTGAAGGTAAAAATTATTGTTATTTTTTCTTTAAGCTGTTTCTTACATCTCTACAAACATTGTGGTTTAATGGAAATAACGCAGCATCGTCAGTGTATGATGTTACGATGCGACAGTGACTGATGTGTTTGCAAGTATTGCTTTGATACACAGTCGGGTTGAGAGCTGCTCCTCAACCTTTGCGAAATGTTCTACGTTAAAATTTGAAAACGAAACGGTGAGGAGGGCAAAGCTGAAGAAACGAGCAGCTGATGCTCAGCATAGCGTTGAAGGTAAAAATAACCGCACGATATCGAGGTTAAGGAGCTTGTTTCCCGACAATCCTGATCAGGTAGGGTTCAGGTGACACATTTCACGTTCAGCTACCAAAACAAACAAACTAACCAAAATCAACAACAACAATCACAAAAATCAATGCTCAGTCATATCTATGTCGATGTCTCCAGGGTGAGAAAGTTAATTTAAAAAAAAAATAAAAATTTTTTTGTCTAAATATGACAACACCTGAAATTAACTTGCAACATTCACGATTCATTCCAAGTGGATCTTTAAACCGGTGGTTCCCAGCCTTTTTTAAGCTCTAAAGATGCATCATGTAGCCATGATTTTAAGTTTCTTTGTCTGACCGTGTCCACGAGGATCCAGCCCAAAATTAAAGTCCATGTGGACTGTATTTGCTACTTGTACTTGTGTAAACACGTCCACGAACGCAGACAACCGGCATAGTATAAATAGAACGGTATGCCCGTCCACCTTGCTGTCCTTGTCCATTTTATTTCTGATAGCAGGGGAAAATTACCCAGTAATCTACGAGAAAACAAGCAAAGACTGGAGGAACACCTGAACAGTTTGATTTAACTTTGAGACCCCAGGGCTGAACTAGTAGAGTATGGTCTCGGTGTCAAGAGGTTTTTTTATATGACACTTAACTTGCTGTGGTCTCACACCCACTCAAATATCAAAGATGACGTGTACTATGTAAAAATGTAGAACAAAAGCATTTTTTTTTGTCTTGGTCTTGACTTTCTCTTGTGCCTAATTGGACTTTGACACAAAATTGTCTAAATTTGGACACGGCATCGACACAGACCTGATCGCACTTGGACTCTTGACTTGATCTCAAAACTGCTTGGACTTGAACTTGTTCCAGACTCAACTTAAATGGTCCCTGTGCAGCGTTGTCTATTTTATTTTTTTCCCAATTTTTCCAGGGCTTTTAATGTGTTCATACAGCCATGAAGCTCGTGTTATTTTAGAGTTACCTTGCAACCCATTGGGGTGGGGGGTTTGAATTTCCAGGTTGGGGACCACTGGTTCAGATGCCTGGTTACCTGCGAAACCTCCCGCCCTGGATGGATCAGCGCAACACTGAGCCAAGACACACAACATTCAGTCAATGCAGATGTGGTTTTTTGCCCCACGTGAGAGTAAATCACTTCCACTCCGCAACCCAACATACCGGCATACAGTAAGCACATCTTGTGTTCTCTAATTTACATGATGTCACAGTCGAATGACGAAGACATAGAGAAAGAGGAGATTATTTACAAGAAATATGTTTCCAGACTAGAGGAGATTAAGTACAAGAATAAGAAGAATAATACGAAGAAGATGAAGAAGAAGAAGAAGAAGAAGAAGAAGAAGAATAAGAATAAGGAGCCCTTCTTAGTGATTCGCTGAGCAGATCAGGCAGACTGTCTGACTGGACGAGACAGATGAAGAACTGGGGGTAATGAGGGGGAACCCGCTGTGATCTCGTCCAAAGGAGGACTCTTTATGCACAGATACTTTATCCTTGTTACCAGATTGTGAGCTTGTATGGTTCTCGTATCGTCGGGTTCCTAATTCTTAAAAACGTTAAAAGTGAATTTTAGAGTTTTGTAATCAACCAGCTGAAATGAAACAGTGAAAATCAGCTCGTCTCCTGCCGTCAACCATCTCATCGTCACTGTGATTTGTCTGAGCTGACAGCAGATTGTGTGAACTGAGATCACACGTTAAAAAATAAAACAGCTGAACAACTAGAAACCGATCAGTTCCCTTTTTGCTCCCCTGTGTGACTGTTTGCTTCTTAGCTGCTTCCTTGTCTTTTCCATTTTTAAAAGTTATACAATAAAACTTCAGGGACAGATTAAATCAAACGTTATTTGACCAGGATATAATCGGGGCCTTGGTTTAAGATGTTACCACTTCAGTCAATTCAGAGTGAAGGAAATTTGTTGAAAATTAAAAGCAAAGTAGAAAAATGTCTTGTCAAAAAAGAAAAGATTCGTCGACTCTTCAATTAGTCGATCAGTAGAAAATGAATGAGCAACTATTTTGATAACGGATGAATCTTTTAGGACAATTTTGAAGCAAAAATGCAAAAAAAAAAAAAGTATAGGTTCCAGCCCTTAATATTTATATTTATTTGCTGGAATTCTTTCTGGGAAATTGTGATGGCCATTGTCAAACGTTATACAGGCCAAACAGTTAATATATTTCTTGATAAAATATTCTGCAGCTTATTTGGTTATGAAAATATGTTAGCTGCAGCCCAACAAATGTTTGTTTGTAGGTATCATTATATTTACGCTTTTCCAGATATGACATCTATTTAAACTGATATAGATTTAAGATCATATCGTCCAGTCTTCTACCTTATTTACTTGCTAATAGTTTTTGGGCTTTAAATTTTATAAAATTCTGAAATGGGTGAAGTAAAAACAATTTAAACCCAAAATCCTGGTGTAAGGACTCACAGGGAAAAGGTGATGGGTTGGTTATGATCGACAGTCTCTGGTCCCTGAGCCTGGCAAGAGCTTCTGTACACTGAATGACTTTATACACCCCAAGGAGGAGGAGGAAGAAAAAAAAAGAAAAAAGAAAATAAATCCCCTTCAACCATGTTGACATTTTAACCATTGGTCCAGCAATGCACATCAAGATAGAATATACACAATCCAGGAAAAAGCCTTAAATTAAAATAGAAAAGAAGCAAAAAAAAGTGTCTAGGACATGCGATCTATCACACTTCGTCTTTTCACCTCTAAGGACTGATCTGATATCTGTTTTTTTTTTCCTCTTAAAAGTTTTACATCGAGATATTTTTCACATTAAAAAAAAACCAAAAACAAAAAAAAAAAAAAATGTGTCAAGGCAGGAGAGTTCACAGAATCCATGAAGTAAAAACAAATACAGGTGAGACGAGGGGAAACACCGACGCTGCAGGTGGGACCAGAAGGAAAGGAGTCCTCTGGTGACTGGTGGCGACAGCGATGATGATTATGATCAAAAAGCACAGTGTGTGTTTGTGGGCCCCCCTCCCCCCATGTTTCCTTCATGATAAAATCTTCTCACGGTTTTCTTTATGTCGTTTCGTGTTCAGACAGAAGAAGATATGTTTCGGCGGGAAAGAGGCCGTGGGCTCTGATTGGTTGTTGGGTAATAAGCATAGTGATGCTGGACGAGTCCTTCGAGGGGTTTGTGTCTGAGTCTTGAGCGGGGACTGGCCGTGTAGTGCTAAATTAGTGAGTGTGTGTGATGAGGTATGATGTCCGTAGAACTTCAGACTGTGCCCCTATTGGCCGTCGTAAGTCAGGTGATCATTTCCCAAAAAGCTCTGATGCGCCATTAATGTCTCTCGATGACGATCCTAGCTCGGATGATTGTGGACCACATTTCCCAGCATGCTTTGGGCCCCCCCCTCCCCTCCCCGTCGAGGGCACTCCCAAACGGACACGTGGACGCCGCCACTGACCTACGATCAGTTTGAATCAGTCTTAACGAGCCGTCGGCGGCAGTGGTGGTTGTCGGGTGAAGTGGGCGGGGCTTAAGGGTCACAACAGCTAGTGGTTCCCAAAATAAACGGTCAGGATTCTCCCAAATCGGGGTTTGTGTGGTTCGTTTGCCATAAAGAGTCCTGTGGTTAAACGCTGGTCAAATGAGCGCGGTGCTCCCGGTGCTGCTGCAGCTGTTGTTGCGGTTGGTGTTGCGGCGCGACAGGTTGGGCGTGGCCATGAGCGGGAAGCGCTCGTCGGGGCAGCCGTACTGAGCCAGCGTGTCCACACACTCCTGGCTGTTGGCCTGCCGAGCGTACGCCATCGCGCTGTTACCGTGGGCGTCCCTCGCCATCAGATCCACGCCGTACTGGAGGGAGAGGGACAGAGAGAAAAGCAGCTCGGATCAGATCAGACTGGCGACCACTCGGCTACCTGACTCATCGAAGCGTAAATCTTTCCCTGGCTGCAGCTTCTCCAGTGTGAACATTCGCCGTTTCTCCCTGATTCATGTGACAGACTGTCTGTCGGACAAGATGAGAAATTTTAAGGCTTCGTCACACACGCAGAGTCGGCAGACCGCACTTGCTTGTTTTGAGAAGGGGGCAGGTGATATAAGATCTTTCACCTCCCTGCTCCTTCTGCATCATGGAACGTGTTTTATGTCATTTCACACCGTGGCTGATGTTCCGTGTACATTTCGTGCTGGAAGTCGGTTGAAGTGATATAACAACCAATGAATACGCGTTACTTTACTTTTAGTCCAGCTCTGACAAATGTCCCTTTAAACCACTTGAAATTTTAGAGACAAGGAGAGAAGGAAAATTGATTCATACATTATATTACTATTAGTTAGTCAAGTAGTTTCATAAATAATGGCGGAGTTTATTTGCGTGGACAAACAACGGCTGCTCGCTAATTGATTCCAGTCGCTCCTACTTTGTCGTTTTCTTCATTCGGTTTCCTGAGCAGATGTTTCACATTAAAAGCCTACACCAGGCCATTCTAGGCCCCTCAATCCACTGGAAAGTTTTACAAAAAAGGAAAAGAAGTTTTTTCTCTTCAAAATGATACGGCGGAGGATCTGATACAGATCTCAGTATTTCTAAAATCCCTCACACACATCTTACAAAAACTACACTGAAGTCCGTCTCGTAAAGATTTAAAAAGACAGAAAAAGAGATAAAACAAGAAAGGACTTAAGAAGTATTTTGGCCATGAGTTCACATTTTATTTATTTACCTAAACTTTTGTAAATTTCTGTAAACCTTTATCTCTCGGCCTAAATGCAGTTTCAAAACCTTTAGAACGTCATGTAGATCCTAAAAACACTTTTGCCGTCATTACACACTGACACTTCATGTTAACACCTGCAACTCTGCCCATTTGTTGGTCCGATTAATCTCCATGTAAAATTTTCACGGCCTTACCCAGATGAGGAGCTGCGTGATGACCACGTTGCCCTTGCGGCTGGCCAGGTGCAGCGCGTTGCGTCCGTCTCCTTCTCCGCAGGTCTCGTTGACCTGCTGCCGGGATCCGTGGGCGAGCAGCAGGACGACAGAGCGCAGGTCCTCCTCGGCCGTCGCCCTCAGCAGCTGCTGGCCCAGAGAGAGGTCGGTGCAGGGCAGCGACGCCAGAAACAGACGCTGCTCGTACTTCGCCCGGATCCAGCGCTCCCTCTCCTCCCTGACAGACAAGAAACAGGGACGGAGAGATTTTTAAAATACTCAGCCTGAACTGACGGGCGATACGAGTATATTCCTTCAAAATAAAACCTCCTGACCTGGAGAAATGATCAGACTTCTTATGTGGAATGCAGAGCTGACAGGATTTATCCATTAATCAAATCGACAGAATAATAATTGGAAACTATTCTGATAATTGATCATTTCCAGTCATTTTTCAAGCACAAATAGTGAAGAAATGCCAAACGTTCTCTGTTTCCACAGACTAAACGATTAATCGATGACGAGCAGCTCTACAGCCTCACAAAATTAAAGAATATTCCAGAAAAAAACAGAAAAATTTGGATTCAGGACTTTTAAACACCTTTGCAGTGGTGCCTGGAGGTGAGGTTAAAAACAGCAATGAGCAAACAAAGCATGAAAAACAACCATTTTCTTGCTGATCATAGCTACAAAACGTCTGAAAATTTAATGAGCAGCAAAGAAAAAAGGGACGATATGAAATAACCTGACATGAAGTCCAGTCGTGTCCAGTGCATACGCTCAAATCTATGGCTGGTAAGCAAAATTACAAATATCTGTAACAGCCAATGAAACTGACACCTGCAGGTGCCCCTGACGTACAGGTGAAAAATTCAAGGCTTTGAATTTTTCTAGCCGTTTCTAGCGTCCAACATGTTCCCCAAACTGCCCCCCCCCCAATGTAAAATAAGACACAGTGAGAGACAGAGGGACAGACGGGGGAAAGGCGAGGGGACGTGGACACATTGTTCGCCGATCGAGTGTCATTAACTGCTGATCTGTCTAATCCGCAGCTCTGATCGCTCTAATCTCTGCTCAAATCCCTCCATGTAAACAGCAGCTCATTCAGCCTGCTGGGATTAGTCCAGGAGAAAAGTAGAGGGAAGGGGGAGGACGGGGGAGGACGGCCCAGGGAGGGGGGATATTGAGCTGTCCCCCCTCCTTCTCCCCCTCCTCTTCTCTCTCCTTAACAAAATAACAGCACCTCCTCCAGGGGTTGGGTTGGGTGGGTCGCAGGAAATGGAGAAGGAGACACAACAGTGGCTTCTCACAGGTTGATGCTTCCACCATGAAATGACTCCACTCTGTGTGTGTGTGTGTGTGTGTGTGTGTGTGTGTGTGTGTGTGTGTGTGTGCGTGCGAGCGTGTGTGTCAGTGGTTCAAAAAGGTCTGTAAAACACAGCAGGAGAGAAAATTAAACCATATATATATATATACGTGTGTGTGTAACAGAATTAAAAATTCTTTCAGCACAAAACTTCCTACGTTAAACTACGATGTTTAATGCTGAGTATCTGACTGAAATGTGACTGTCACACCAAATATCAAAAGTACCAAGTATCTGTCAAGCTCCTACAGCAGACAACAAACACGGTCAGTTCCACAGTCCCCTTCGCTTATTATCTGAACAGATAAATCCTTATTTCAATTGTGACTTTTCTAAATGTTGTGCTTGTACAGCAAGAAAGACTGAAATCTTTCTTGCTGTCTGGTCTGGGAAAGTCTGGTCTGGGAAAGAAAGACTGAAAGTAAGACAATGTGAGAGTTAGTGTCTGTTCAGTTCGACCTGCTGATTGTTAACACTTAACTGATGAAAACCTCAAAACTTTGACTAAATTTCTTCTTCACACGTTACAAGTTTCAACACAAATTAGAAAAAAGTCTGATTCGGGTCTCGTTTTTTTTTTATTTGAGCTTCTACTCTGGGTCAGAAACAGTATTTTCAATTTTAACTGCTGCAATAATATGATGTGTATTTGTCTGATTATATCCAGAGAGAAAACCATCCCATTGTTTCCGTTTCACTTTCCACCCTTTAATCACTGCAAGGACACAGACAGTACACAAGTTACGATTTAAAACAAGTAAGGCAGTTTTTTTTTTACCCTCAAATACTTAAACTCTTCTCTAGGGTTTTGAATGTTCTGTTGGGATATCGAGAAATATGACGAGAGACAAAACTGTGGGAAAGGAGGATGAGACAGAAAAAAGTAGAAAGATAAAAAGTTTTTGGCCGTTGTGGGAACCTGGCAGAATCTCATTAACTCCCTTCCTGGAGACCAGTGTGTGTTTTTTTTTGGGGGGGGGGTGAGGGCGTGTGTGCTGGGTGGGACGGTGGTGGTGGCTAGCATCACGGAATGTCCCGGGGGCTTTCCTTCCTGCCCCGGCCCAGAGAGAGAGCGGGGAGGCTGGGCACGAGACTACGGCCGACAGCCCCCGGACAAAGCTTGGGGGTGTCACTCAGTGTGTGTCTGTGAGAGAGAGTGTGTGTGTGTATGCGTGTGTGTTTGTCTGCGCGCTCAGCGGGGCTCTGGTCTTCTGTCCTCCAGAGGACGGAGAGGAAATGCGAGGCCACTGGACCCAGGAAACGCATGCCTTCCCCCGCCACCGGAGTTGCTAAGGGCCTGGCAGAGTGTGTGTGTGTGTGTGAGAGAGAGAGAAGTTCAGAGCTTTGTGGTTACAGCTACACTGATAATCAGGATTATTTCACTCCGGATTTAGAATCGGTTTCTGCCACGTTCAGACTCTGAGCCACTACGGGAACTCTAACCTGGAGCTTCCTGTACAGAAGTATTCGGGGTTAAAACTATAACGATTAGTCAACTGACAGAAAATTAACTGGCGGCTTCGTTGATGATCTAATAATCGTTTCAGTCTCAGATGTGAGCATTTGATGCTTTTCTTCGTCACACATGGCAGCTAACTCCTCAAACAGGAGCATCTGAAGATGTCACCTTGTGCATGTTCGCACACTGATCGCGAGGATCAGGTACGAGGCTCTCCGGCTCGCCGTTCACCCAGACGTCAGCTCTGACCAGACGGTTTGTTGTTGGTCAACAATCATCAAATGTGGCTGACGTGTTCAGGTGTCCACATATTTCTGGCCACGTAGTGGGGATCAGCAGCAGGAGTCTTCAGTTTTAGATTTACATTTCACGACATGACAGACGTCTTTGGTGTGTGAGTCGTGTGTGTGTTCGGTGTTTTGGTTGCGTGATTTTGGTGTGTATTTGATCATGCGTTTGGCTGTGTGTTTTACTGTTTGTTGGTGTGTTTCTTTTGTGTGTGTGTATTTAGTCGTGTGTGTGTTTGTGTGTTGTAGTAAACAGTGACTCTCTGTCATCGTGAGCTAACGAGTCCTGAAAACACACAGCTCTGGAAAGTGGAGAGGCTAATTGCACTAATTAACCACACAGAGAGTGTGTGAGTGTGTGTGTGTGTTTGTGAGACAGTATGTGTTAACATGTGTCTACTGAATTCACACACTCATATTTTGTGTGTTAATGTGTTTGTGTGTGTGTGCGTGTGCGTGTGTGTGTGTGTGTGTGTTTTAGAGAGGTCATCTGTCCACAACCACAAGACAGAGCATGGACATAAAGCTGAAAGCCAGTACACACACCCCGATAATCATGCCAGGCTAATTATCATAATTACTTCAAAACAAGAGCCAAAGAGACACAACAAGGCGACGTCAACGTCTGATCATCTTTGGTCCTTAGTAGTAAAGAGGAAAACTGAAAAGAAATGATGCTATGCAGCTTCTTCCCATGTTCTCCTGTGTTTTCTGCGTCTTGCTTATTTGAGAATAAAAACACTGAAAAGTGAATTTCTTCAGGATGAACCTCCTGCCAAACAATTTGGACATTAAAGAAAATGGAGTCAGGAAACTGAACCTTGGGAAGAAGCACTTGAAACTGGACAGAGACGGACAAAGAGCCCAACATGAAGAGAATTAGAGTGGAACTGCTGAATGACTCAGAGTGAGAGTTCTTATTATTTAGGGGTAATAGACTCAGTTCAGGCTTCTAGACTTTAATTATATGCTTTTCTTTTTTTTTAGTATAAGATAAATGTTTTCCCATTTGGAGAGAGAGCTGAGGATGAATGCTAACAGCAGTCTCCCTTACATGGATCTGCCTCTCACAGGTTTATTCTTCTTACTTCTTGTTGTTATCAGATCTGTATTCAAAAGGAAGCATCTCAAAACTCCTCCTCTTACGTCAGAATACAATGATTCATCTGACATTTGACGGAGGAGCTGCAGCTTGAGACAAATATTATGCGGCTGCCCAAAAACCCCAGATTATCGGAAACATGTCAAAGAGGATGAAGTTGACTGTTATCGTGGGTCTCATTTTAAACCCAGCACTTCTTATAATCATGTCTGCAAAGATATCGGATAAAATACATTTAGTCATTTATTTAAGATTTCGCTTCTAACAGTGAAGAAACTGATCGTGGTCTCATTGAGGCAGCAACACCTACATGTTGATCACCTGGCCGTTTGTCATGCTTCTAACATGTACAGGTTAAATCTGAATTATGCACCGTAGATTAAAAGCATATTCTAAAAACGTCTTATTTATCTCCATCCTACTATGTGTTACTTTAAAATGAAGTAACAAAACAATGAAATAAAGCCAGTGCAAAATCTCTATGTTACCAAGTCAGAAAAATCAGCTAATACAGTGAGATCATCTGTTGTCAACACAGATCCAGTTTTAAGAGTTTTCTATAATCAATAATAATCATATCCAGTTCCTAGATGCTGACAAGGATTTTTGAAAATCCTTGAAACAAAGTAAACTGGAAAAAAAGGAAAAAAAGCAAGAAAATCATTCAAAGAATACACTTAGTGTCCACGTTATTAGGTACACCTGCACAACTGAATGCAATGTCTATTTTTATGATGCTTGCACCGTTCACTTGTTGTTGTCACCCTCACTGAGGTGTTGATTCAGTTGTACGTTTTAGCACTGAGGTTATAGTGAGTGATGGAGTTGTACTGGACTGCTTTATATTCAGAGGGGGCTCTGACATCTTCTCATCCCTTGTCCCAAACAACACCTCCTCTAACTATGAGCTCAGTAATAAACATATCGATGAACTGACACTTTTCTGACAATGTCAACAGAAGCTGAACACTGCATTAGATTGGACAGGTGTACCAGGTAGAGTGGCCACTGAGTGTGTTTTTCTTGTCTGAAGAAAGAAAAAACAAGTCTGGACGGCTGAATCCAGGAAATGAAGACTTGTTACTTTTTGTTTTATTTATTATTTCATTCTGTTTTATTTTTTTGGTCTTTGCATGTCCTTGTTCCGTGTTGCATTTAATCTGCTTTTGTCTTTGTATTTTTCTTTTTCCTTTAAAATGACATTAAACATTAAAAATCACTGGGATTGAAATGAAAAGTCTATCAAAAGTGTCAGTTTCTCAGTTTTTAGGCCATAAGTTCGAGAAATTCACTCTAAATCTTCTCAAAGTTAAATCGTGAAAAGTGGTGTTTGCACGTGACAGCAGTGTTAAGCAAAAACATAAAAAAGGAAAAGTTGAATTCAGACAGAAAAAAAAAAAAAAAGGATTTTCCATCTCATACATCTCAGCCTCGAGCCGAGATGTATGAGCCAACACGCTACTGTTAAAGCCTATCATTAATTACAGTCTGGAAGACGGTGAGTGTGTGTGTGTGTCTGTGTGAGGTAATGAGCAGTAGGAAACGGGGTTAAGAGTGACATGGTGTCAGTGGCTTCTCTTCTGGCCTAATTAGCCCCCTAATTAATAGATTAATAGATAGATAGATAGAGCGTGGATAAGAGCATCAGCTAACTGCCCGACCTAATGATGAATCACCGTCACACAGTCACGTGGAGAGGTTTTTAACAAGGTGAGGAGAAAAATGTCGCACTAATCCTGTGTTAAAATTCATCCAGAAAACCTGCAGGACTTGTTTTTTTTGTTTTATCTTACAGCAGGAGAGAAAAGACAAAAGGAAAGAAGAGGAGAAGAGGCTGAAATCAATTAGCCTTTGCGAGCTGGTCGTTAGCTGCCCTTGGATAGGCACAGATAATTAAAAGGAGGGTGGTGGGGTGAGAAAGGTCTGGGTGAGGGAAAGTTGAGGGAGGGGAGGGGAGGGGGGTTGAGTTGGACTGAAATCCGCCATGAGATTCGACTAGACGGAGATGGAGGGGTTAAATCAGACAGAGGTTGAAAAAAAGACAAGAAAAAGGAGAGAGAGACAATGCAAATGAGGGGAGAGAGAGTGAGAGAAGGTGGAAGTGGAGGAGAAATGGGCCAAACCCATGGGAAGCTGATCTCTGGGCTGAAAATTCGCTCCAGCGATGCCACACAGATACAAAGAGAGAGAGAAAGGGGGAGGTTTCAGAAAAAGAGATGGAAGAGGAGAGATAAAGAAAGAGGACGGGGGACAGCAAGGACAACATCTTTGCTAATCTAAAATCTTTGAATCATCTTTATGATCAATAAGGGAACCAGAGATCTGAGGTCGCAGGCAGATAATCTGATAATTAACGGTGTACATGTCGGATCGGGAGTCCCAGGGGTCCTGCCAGACTCCCTCAGGACGGGAGTGATTTCACATTATGTTGTCTTGATCAGGTCGAGACAAGAAAACCCCCAAAATCAAACATAAATTCAGAAAATCAGTCACGCGCAACAGTTTCTTTTCACACATTCGAGCCAGACCCAGAACCTAGTTCTGCAAGTTCTGTAACTGTCAACTTTAAATCAGGACTGAAACAGGATCAGGGACCTGGCTGGTTACTTCTGTCCTCCCTTGGATTTTATTGTCTTAGTGTGTGTTTGTCGGCTTGTGCCACACACTCATACATTTACTGCTGTAAAGTCAGAATATTTATTTGTATTGTAATCACACATCGGTCCTCCTGCGAAAACCTGCTTCTCTGTTCTGGTGCCAGGGACAATGGCAAAAAATGATTTGAGGATTTTATCACTTTATCCCGGATATTTTTCTGATATACTTGAGGCCTCTGAGAAATTGCCATCGTTGGCCATCATTGCTTCCTCCTCTGTGAGCTGTACTCTCACTGTCACCGAATTATCTTTTGAACAACTTCTTCCTTTGACTGTGCACATTCCTCTTTTCAAGGCTTTACTCTTATTTCTGGAGCATTAAATACAGTCACGGGACGAATGAGTGGGAGTAAACATCGCAGAGACAGAGACAAACGGTTTCCTTCTCAGCTCATTTCAAAGTTGTAAACACTCTGGGTGAATTAGCACAATCCCCGAATAACAGAGGACAATGTTTCTTGGGAAAAGTGTCTCTGCGTGGCTGAAGGTTTCTAATGTTTACCAGCCGGCCTTGGCTCACAGTGAACCCATTCAATCCAAACACATTACCGACAAACACGAGGACAACACTGTCGTTGAGTTTTTCCACCCCCTTTCTCCCTTTTCTTTATTGTATGAGCAATTTGCTGACTGAGCCAATTAGCCAAAGGGTGAGGAGGGTGAGGGTTAGGGGGTGGGCCCTCATACCGTCAGCGTACAGATTCATTTCTGCTCCAGGAGCCGGCCCCCGCTGGCTTACGGCGAGCAGGAGCAGAGCGAAGCCGGCGAGCGGGAGAGGACCGACAGAGTCACGCATGTAGGGAGCATTATTTATTTCTTCATTATTAAAATAAGGCAGGGGAGGGGGGAGAGGACGGTGAGGTTAATCTGATGACTCAGGCATAAAGAATGTGCATTTAGTTTGTGCTTTTAGCCCGCATTAGCATAACCTCGCCGCGATGACAAACGATGAATGGTCCGGTGATTGGCTCGTGTCAGCCGGCTTAATGTCAATAGTAAATTGGAGGGCTTGTTAGGCGAGTTGGGGGACGCGGTTACGGGCATCGGCGAGGCAGTCATGTACAAAATAATGTCTATTAGGACTAATTTAATCAAGGCCTCCCTTTTACAGATGAATTAGAATGTAGGGGCCAATTATTTTTCGACGTTTGCACTGGCCCTGCCTGTCAGGAGGCTATCCTCCTTACTAAGTGTGTGTTAGTGTGTGTGCGTGCGTGTGTGTGTACAGTTTAAAATGCAGGCCGTGGGGCCGGCTCGTATCAGCAGGGGTTGTAGATAATGGCGGGGAGATGATGGCAGGCGGGATCAGCTAGTTAACCAACCCAGATGAAACAGAGCTCGGCTCAATCTGTACACACTGGATCACAGGCAGCAACACACACACACATGGATACACACGTGGGCGGACATGAGCACATGCATGTACTTAATCCCACACAAAAGGAAAGACACACACATACTATAGGAGCCTGGTCTCATGGGAAATTTGTAGTTATTCATGCAAAATATTACACCACTTATTTCAAAACAAATGTAAGGGACATTTTTTGTCTAGTTACAAATTCACAAACTGTCACATTTTTGTTATGGACGTAATCGAGCTCACGGGTGTGTCTGTAGCCCAGTAATACCGAAAGGACCGCTACTTACTCTTTATTTTTCATTATCTGAACTTGAGTTTTGATTATGTAGAATGTACATCGGTTTTCCCTTTTTGTTGCCTTTACACACACACACACACACACTCACACACACAACCAGTTGCCTTGGTAGCAAGCCAAAGATCTTTAACTGACCCCATCAACCGAGGAAGTGGAGGTAAATAATAAAACAGCGGATTGGAAAGTCTGTCCGCAGACAGACTTTTTTTTGGTAGTCAAGTCACTAAAACCTTGACTGAAAACCTTAAAGACTGATTCTGGTTTATTACAATTTGGGTTTTATGCTGCTGACGTTGACGTTGTTGTTGTTGTGGAGGATGTGGTACCAAAATCTCTGACTCAAGGTTACAAGTTGAGGCCGACGTGAGCGATTTTTCCCCACTCGGTTGAAGGATATGGCGTGAACGTGGAATTGTTCTGATAGATATCAGTGATATTAACACTGTACTTCACCAGCTGAACTCTGGGAACGCTGTGATATGACTTAAATGAAACACAGATAGTTTGAGGATCTAACAGGTTGGAAAAAAGCCAACAGGTTCGTAAAACTGATTCCTTTGAGAAAACTTAAGCAAATGTTAAAATTATTACTTGAACCGACTGTTGTAAACATCCACAAAGACACACAATGGCGCAGTTTTCTTGTGCAATGAGGGTTTGTTAGCAACATTTCCAGTGCTCTTACTTTCAGTTCAACCTCCCAAGGTTCAGAAACCTCGGAACTGGTTTGTTTTCTTCTTTTTAAATCGATGTCACAGTTGTTCCCAGATCTCAGCAATTAACTTTTTGAGTACGTAAGTTATTACAATGTGAAGAAATGATGAACAAAACTACAAAAATTAGACCCAACTTCTAATTAAATTGAGATATCCTTTCAAGCTGCAGGTCCAGTAAAATATTTCACAGTATTAAAGAAACTGGAAAAAACACCTCCCCTGGCGTACAAAATCAATACTTTTTTTTTTTTACACACAAAAACATTTGACCTATTGATATCATATATCAATATATATACATATATATATATTGATATTTTTACTTCTACTAGTATTTATTCAGTCTTCAGATCATTTATTGGTCTAATTTTGCTTTTATACAGCAAATCCAAGGGAAGCATTACTTTATATTTACATCTAATAACTCTGCTTTTTCTAATGCCTACCATTTATTTATACACTGGTTCTTTTATATTGTATACTCCTTATCTTATTGTATTTAAGTTTTAATAAATTCTCCTTTACCCTATTCTAAGTCTAAAGTGAACCAGAGTAACATACTAAATGAGCCGAAACTTGACCAAGTGTCAGGAATGCTGAAGTTACTTGATGAAAATAAAATGTGTGGCAGCGGAAAATTTTCTTAAAATATGATGCAGTGTTTTAAATTTTACGGTAGATATGACGACCTGGATATAGTGGCCGTGAGAACATGTTGCACACACACAAACACGGTAAACTGCATGACAACAAATACACCGCTGAGACCACATGAGGCAGATAGAACACATCACTGGCTGTAATTAACAACGATGAACGTGACTTTTAATCCTCCTGTATCGCTGTCTGGTACTAATGACGTTTCCTCCCTGATCTGCAGCATACGAGGCCTCTGATGTGGCATGTGTCCATCTCAAATCGCACCAGTCCAATCTGTGTTATGATCACAGAATCGGGAGGGGAGGGGTGTGTGTGTGTGTGTGTGTGTGTGTGTGTGTGAGACTGATACGAGTTTGGGTTTTATGGGGTACGTGGCAGGACTGCCCCTTCCTTCCCCCACCATTGCCTCTGACCCTGGGGGGCAATTATCTTGTGATGTGGGCCCCCTGCCCGCCTCCTTCTCCCGCTCGCCCCATCTGGTCCCCAGAGCCCAATCCCGCTGCCGTGTCAGGGCGCTCGCTGCACCTGCACCCCGGCCCAGATTAAAAGCCCCCGGTCTAATTTTAAATCTGTTAGCGCTGGCCTTTTCTTAGGGGGGAACAAGACTAATCTGTTCCCATAAAGGGCCCTTACTCTTTCCCCTCTCCTGGCTCCCAGCGCCAACAGACCTGCTGCTGAATTATTACTGGCTGTGCATTCGTCATGTGGGGCCCGTTGTTAAGTGTCCGGTGGTGAGGCGGCGGTGCTGTGATACGTGGCCCTGCGTGCTCATCCTTTAGCCGCCCTCACTCTTGCTCATTTCTCAGCTGTCTAATTAAGGTGTGGCACCCCAGTACCTACATATCTCTACCTCCTCCTATTGTTCCTGCTACACGCTGACCCCAACGGGATTCCTGCTAAGGTCACCGCCTCTACCAGACTCCATTCTCTATCGACAGGGTTTCTACAGATTTGCAACTACTCTGTGACAAAATTAGACATTTTACATTCAGGATATAAGCGAAAATGTAGCCTGATAATTAAACTGAATTGTCTGTCTGTTCATGTTCATTGACATTCATTCACATTTTGTTCATGTTTGCCATTCCCTGCTTAGGAGGAGGGGTTATTTTGCTCTAACCAATCAAGAGTGACCATCCTGTTCACATCATTTTCAGATGCCACAGAAGTTGCAGTAGCAGTCTTTACCAGAGAAGTTACCTTAATATTTGCCAAGTCGATCGAAGAAATATGTTGATGTCAGAGTTGTTATTTCTGTTAAGTCAACTCACAAAATCCTGTACAGCCGTGTTTATCTCATTTATGCATTTTGGGGGCGATTTTTCTGTTTTTCCTCATTTTTAATCCTTCCTTCAAAGCTCTAGTTGGCTTGAGAAAACATCCTTCAATGAGCACAACAACAGACCCTTTTCAACTGCTGAAAAAAAATCTTTAAAAGATCTTTAATAGTGATTCAGAGGTTTGCAGCGGGGCTGAAAGGTTGCATTTTGTCTAGCTTAAACATTTGTTTGTTTACTACAACAGTTCCTATAAACATACAGTAATATAATCAGGAAAACGCTTTTTCTGGGTAGTTGTTAACTTATTGTTAGCTGATGATAATCACTGGCTAGAAACTAAACTTCCGTGACACTTAGATAAATGTCATTTCCCTGAACCTTTATCAAATTAATTCCATGACTTTTCCAGGCTTTCGATATCACAAGTGTCAGATGTTTTTGGCTGAACTTTGGACTGCAAGGACCGGATAGTTTCTGGTCCATAATCCTCATCCCAGCAGAAAATATCACAGCAAAACCATGAACAAAGACCGTGAACGTGCACATAGGAGGCCAAGATGCAGACCCTCTACGACAGACTGCCAAAGGTCAGTAGCTGGCATGAGGGGTGGGCGGGGGTTCAAGGACACAGGACGCCCAGGGGATGGAGACACATGGCCCCTAACCACCTCGCTGGCCAGGAGGCCGGATTAGCAGCACTGTCACTTGCTGTCCACTCAGGCCTGCTAACACGCTGCGTCAAACAAAGCCTGAGCAGGCCTTGGGTGCTGGTGTTGTTGCGCCACTCGACAGATAATTAAAACAATCAGCTGCGGCGCCAAGAACCCGTGGACCAAGGGTGCTGCAGCAGCGCTGGCCGAGCCAGTGAGCCCCTGTGGGTGCTCCGGGATGGGCAGTGTGCCCAAACTTAGCAGCCCCTTCAGCAGTGGCATCAGCTGGGGCGCGGCATCGGGTGACCATGCCAGCTGAGGTGATGACGGCTGACCGCGGGCAGCCAGAGGTTAATGGGAACGTTTAAAGGATGGCTGAGTCTTTTTGTGGTTTGTACCAGGGAGAAAAATACTTCTAACAGGATCCCTCTGGCGCAGAATAGCTGGCATGTTTGGCGTTCATCCACACTGTAACCACCCTCCAAGCTTCACAGTTGATTCCCTGCTATACTGTCCCCCGTCTTCACCACTGCAAGCGACGCGTGTCAACAAGTATCTCCCTTCATAATGAAGCATTGTAGTGCTGAACAGGCGTGGCAAGACGTTGTATTTGCAGCGAGGAGCTCCAGCCCTAAAACGATTAGCACCAACAGTACCCCTTCTTCATCCTCACTGAGACTAGCTGATGTTAATGAGACCTGGACTGTCCGTCGCTGTGGGCAGACGTACGGGGAGGAGGATGAACGGGGGATTGAAACAAGAGGAAAAGGGGAAGATAAAGAGATGATGACAACAGTTGGAGATGGCGGGGCTCGGCCCTGTCACATATCTCATTGGACGGGGGCGGCACCGTGGAGGCGAGGTGCGATCTCTCCGAACATAATTCCTCCCTCCGGTCCGACCGGGAAGTCGACGGGGGAGGGGAGGAGGGTGGAGGAGAGAAAAAAAAATGGAGGTGTTTAACACTGACGGCCATACTAATGCACCTCCCTCCCGTCTTACACCTCCTATCTTTTTTCCCCTCTCCTTTTCAGACCCATCTCTCCACATTCCTTTCCTTTCCCTTCCTTGTTCTGCTAAATTTCCATTTCCGCCTTTTCCTTTTCTAGCTTTCTTCATACCTTCCTCCTGCTTTCCTTCCCTCCATCCATTTTCACATCCTCCTCCCCTTTTTCCCCATTTCTCCCATTCCTCCTATCCATTCGCTCCTATTCTCCCAGTTTTCCTCCGTCCTTCTTTTCCTACCTCCCTCTATCTATCCTTCTCTCCAACCCCCCTCAAAACCTCCAAACAGGACCTAATTGGGAAGCGAGAGTGGGGGGCCAGACCTTGACAGACAGGAGGTCAGCGTAATTGCTGCTGGCCATATTTAACATTAAGATAATCAGGCCATTAATTACCCTTTGGATCATTAAATCAGCCACTTGCAAAATGAAATTTCGGCCTCTATTACTCACTTGAGAGACCACGAGGGGAGGGCATTTTTCCATCCATCAGCCTCCCCCCCACCTCACCTCTCTCTCTCTGCCGCCCCCACCCATCCCTCCTGCATCCTGGACAAAGCCTCTATCAGCCTTTTCCCATTCCTAAATCTCAACATATTCCTTTTCTTTTCTCCCTTTTACGCAGGTTTCTTTCACTGGCCTTTTCAGTCACTTAAATGTGGAAGAGATGAGTCACATTCTCAGAGCAAATAACGGCTCGATTTTATATAATTTCAGTGATTTAAACACACAATACAAGATGTGAAGTACCATTAAGAGAAGGTTGAAGTGGAAGCCCCCCCCCCATTATTAATTCATCTAACACAACAGTAACTCAGTTTATATGACGTAAAGGAAAGTTTTTCCATCTGCTGTTCTGAAAACTCACTGCATCTTATAAATCTCCACTCAATACAGTTGCAGTATAGGTGTCCTGCAAGGCTCAATTTTGGGTCCTCTTCTATTCACTATTTATCTACAACAAATAAATAAAAATAAATATGCAGATGATACCTTCATACATGCCTGTTTAAAACTTTCTCTTACTAAAAGAAGGCTTATTATGAATGTAAACATAACAAAATGGTTCTTATACTTCATGTTTTTTCCGTCTACACAGATCTCTCTTGATAAGAGACTAAATGAGAAAACATTTGTGTTCATCCAGTGGCAGTGAAACTGGATAATTACAATGAGCAGTGGCAATGTATGTTTTTTTTTTGTTCTCATTAATAAACTGGTAAAAAGAAAAAGAAATAAATGAAAAGAAATAAGAAAATATGATTTAAAATGGCACTCCCGTTCTGCCCACACGGTTTGACGGACAGGTGATCTCTGAGATACATGTTAATTTCAAGAGCAATCTCAGATACTGGTGGTGATTTTCATATAAAATGTTTTTAGTGCAACAGTATTGGTAATTGTCTGTCATTGTATATCAGCAGTTACATGTATTTTAATGTCTTTAACACTTGTATGTTCTGATGGTTGTTGTCGTCTCACACGTTGATTTGTAATTTAAGAGGAGCAGCGAGTGTTGAGTGAATGTAACCTCGGCGACACAGCTTCTACATATCATTTCATAGACCGTCACTGCCACTCCATAAAGCTGTCATAAAACCTCCACGCCTTCCTCCCACAGTGTGTGTGTGTGTGTGTGTGTGTGTGTGTGTGTGTGTGTGTGTGTGTGTGTGTGTGTGTGTGTGTGTGTGTGTGAGAGACGGACGGATGGATAGATGTGGTTTAGATGAAGAAGAGATACAAGAGAAGACAAGGAGGAAAAGAAAGATAAGTTGTTTTCATTGAATTGTGCACTTTTTAAGTGAATTCCTGAAATTTCTGCAAAAATACTCTTTCCATCAACTGTCTCTGTGTAGATGGATTCAGTTTCCTTCATTTAACCAGGTAATGTCCCACTGAGATTCAAAATCACATTCTCAAGGGAGACCTTGCCACAAGACAGCAGCCTCAGCAACATATAATGACACACAATACAGAACACAGTCACACACAATCACATTAAATTGGCAACACTGAGTAGAATATACATAACAACAATTTTAAAAAACTTTAGAAGGAACTGAACTGGTTTCTGCATACAAATATCTTGGAATATGGTTGATAACTTTGCAAAGAAACTGAAACGCAAATTAGTTTATTGTCATTTTAAGAAATGCTTTACCTTTGCGGTAGGAAAAAAATCTTGTTCCGATCTTGTTAAAGATTCATTATTCGTGTACCTTTGTATCTTTTAAACCATCCCTGCTAAAGTTCCTTTTTATCTTAGTGAAATGATCTCTCCTGTTTCTAACAGTTATCAGACCAGATCAGCTACATGGATCATCTTCAGTTTCCCTAGAGTCTGTTTTTTGGCCAGGTCTCTCTTGTAAAAGTGATAATACATCTCGAATGAAGGTTTATGTTTATGTTTTAGACGACGTGAGAAACGGGAGGAATTAATTTTGTGCCCTGATACAGTGTCTGCAGGTCTTCCTCTCCACAATCGCATGGAGTCTGAGAAGCAAAACCCTGGGCAAAATAAAAACACATCCACATCCGCAGCTGCACAGTCATAGGAAAGGGTGTAGAGAGATTTTAGTGAGGAAACCAAACTGAAACATCCATCTCCCCCTCCCAGGAGAGATGGACGGAGAACTCAACACAGAGAAGGAAACCAAGAAAGAGGGAGAGAAATGATGGAGGAAACAGAGAGCGAGGGAAAAAAGAAGGGATTTATGGAGGGGAAACGACAAACAGCCAGCTACTTAAGGAATGGACTGATAAATACTATCGACAGGACAGAGAGGGGGAGAGAGATGGAGGTGCAGTGGAGCGTCGCGGGTTAATTGAGATAATATTGACCTCCTTCTCTAATCTCTTCAGGGGGAAACAGGCTTCAGATTCATAAATAAATAGGAACATGAGCAACAATAAAAGCATTAGTGCTCTGACGGAGGAGGGCTAATGGGACGTCAATACTCAAAGCTCGCTCTCAGTGTGTGTGTGTGTGTGTGTGTGTGTGGACGGATGCGTTTGTAGTGTGTTTTATGTGTTTTCTGGCAGTGTGTGTGTGTGTGTGTGTGTCTGCAGTAAAACTTTGCCTGAGATGTGCACGTCTATGTCCACAAAATCAGAAGATTACTTTAAAATTTGAGTTTAACCCGTATTTAGAGGCATGACGAGGGAAGTGGGCTCAGACTGAATGCAAAAAGAATGTCCGCCTCACATTGAATTTGACCACAGGAGGTTTTTGCAGCGACTGCTTCACCCAATGTACAAACGGGAACTCTGTACCCATTTCCTTTTCTTCATAAATTCTTGAATTGGAGTCTAGATACAAGCATGTTCTGTGCTGTTGTTAAATGACATTTTTGACATTTCTTTGCTTCAGTTCATGCTACACAGAGCATATATCTATCCGCTCGCATCTGTGCGTCAACTTTATTTGCAATTCTCTGCCATCTCTCGAAATCACTAAACCTCCATGTTATTCAGTGGTTTTGTTTATGTGAGGAGATCATTGTATTATCTATGGAATATTGAGCATTACCACATTTGGACACTTTCTACTTTTCCACCACCAGATTTCAGAGAGAAATATAAGCATTTTTCATTTTCATCCAACAGCTAGAGTTAGTGGTTAGTTTGTAGATTCACAACTGACATTCAAAACAGATCATTTGTTCCTAAATGTTTTCTTCTACAGCTAAAATTAACCTCCTTTGATCAATGTGCTGAATGCCAAATAAATAAATAAATGAAAATCCTCAACTTTCTATGTTAAATGACATCAGTTTGAAAGCCTGATTTGAATCACGTCTTTTACCTGAAGGGACCATTCAAAAAAATGCAGCTCCAACGAGTTGAAGTTTTCATTTGACCCAATGTATATTAAATTAAGTTATTTATTATTCTTTTGTTTCTCATTTCGATTCAATTGCCAAAGTCATTGTCTTTTGTTTTTTGCCCTTTGTGTGTTGTATCGTGTTATTTTTACTGTGGCTGTGTTTATTTCTTTAAATTGCCCACTTAAGACTATTGCATCTAAACATATGGTTAACGTGTTTAAATTAAACTTTACAGGTTATGTTCTTTGTTTCAGTCAGTAACTGAAAAACCTCTTACTTCAAAAAACACTCAATAAAACATTAAACACGTAAAAAGACCCGTGTAACCAGAGTAGCACAGTTACAGTATAACTTCTTGTAATTATTAACCAAATGGGTCTTTATTAAATTTACTACAATGGATATTGGTAAATTAACATATTTAGCACAATTATTTCTCTTTCTCTAATAAGGTGAATATTTCATCTAAAATAAGTAGTGTTATTGTGGATACTCACGGCTCAGGACTTTTATTTTATGAATCAGGTATTTTTACATGGTGAAGGTGTTGCTACTTTTACTTCACTCAAAGTTGGGAGTATATGCAGAATAAATAGTTGTGTCTCAGTATTTTTTTTACATGCATTTATTGTGTATTTGTACATGCAAGGTGCAATCTGCAATCTGTGTTTGCATGTATTTGTGAGTGTATCTGTACACACTGTGTGTCTGTGGGTGTTGGGGGGGTCATGTGGGGAGTAATTATAAGGTGCTTCTGTTGACTAATGAGCGTTCGGGGGGGGCGGGGAGGACGGGGAAGTCGATCTTTATGCGGATGGCAGTCAGCTTTAATTTGTTATGATGGCTGCTGGCTTCCCAGAGCTGCAGTAGCCGATAATTACACACCACACACACACACACTGATCAACACCAACGTCACGCTAAAGTTCACCCATTTGTTACTATCCCCTGTAGTCTACAAGACAACACACACACACACACACACACACACACACACACACACACACACACACACACACACACACACACACAGGAGCAGGGTTTGTCGGCATTTCTGTCAATATCCAACACATCCCGTATGAACCCTGCTGTGTCTCTAACACCGAAACCCTGCCCCCTATCTGCGGCTGGCAGCGGTGCACTGAGACACACACAGAGGGAGAGTATTTCTCTAATTTTAAAAGCTACAGTATTTCACCAAATACATCAGCAACAACAAATCACCTCTTGCTCAATTCACCACCTGTTCATAAAACTGTCCATATCATCGGTCAGTTCTAAATAATTAAAGACGCTGGCTGAGCAACTTCGCAAATCCAGACACAACATCAATCAGCACAATCAGAGCGGCCTTTTCTTTGCCCCCTAAAAATAATCAAGTTCAGTAAAAATACGAGCCTAGACAAGGGTGCCCTCGCTCTGAAAGTGTAAACAGTGTAAACCAAACAACCTCTCTGGGGGTTCACAAGACCACTTGTCAATGAGGGGGGGTTTATACAGGGTCTGCCACTTTTGGGAAAGAAACTGGACCACAAAATCTAGGGATGATCACTGACTGTGAACAAAATCCAGATACATCTACAGGTCCTAATATGTTTTAGTTGCATATTCCCTCGTTTTGACAATAGAGTTTCAAAACTTTCACATCAACATGCGCAAAGAGCAACAAGAAAATGAAAGTGAGGAACTAACCCAAGAAACTTCAGACACTAGACCACAGATAAAGTGAAGTGAAACTACTTCTGCTGCTCCTGCCACCATTTCTTGTAGTGTTGTTGTTACTGTTGTTGCTAAGTTCACCTTCATTAAAGCAACTTTTTTGAAGAACTGTCAAGCAACAAACAGGAAAGAAAACTGACAAGCAGAAGTGAGGGTAAGATATCTGCACTGATGGTGGTTAGTATCAGTGGATTTTAGTTGATTGCAGGTACATTAGTAATAACTAAACAAATCCCTACTATCCTTTTCCTATATTCCTACTAGGTGGCGTCCTGTGTGTGTTTTCCTACCTGCTGGCATCTGGTCCGGGTTTGAGGCGTCCCTGAGCGTTGGCCTCCCACACGCTGTTGGCGAGCTCGTTGCCGATGGCCGACATGACCTTGATGAGCTCCAGCGGCCACTCGTCCAGGTCCAGAGAGCGAACCCTGGACAGGTGGGTGCCCAGGTTCCTGTGAATGCCCGAGCACTCGATGCAGATCAGGGCCCCGAGGTTCAGACTCGCCCAGTCCGGATCTGGAGGAGACCAACGGACATGTTAAAGGCTAATACCGGTATTTCTTTCATATGTCAAGTTTAGGTTTCAGAAGATAAATGTGCTGCCATTGAATCTCTGCACTGCAATAAAAACAACTTCCAATTTAATTTCATCAAATCTTAGAACCAACGAACACACTTGGGATAAAAGTCTTCTCTCTCAGATTCTCTATTTTTTCCCCCCGTAAAACTAATAAACTGAGGGATTCTGGGCAAATGTAAACTCTTTTCAAACTAAACAGCTGATTCGCAGACCATTTCTACTTGCTGACTCCTTTTTTAATTTTACTAAGTTTTTAACAGTTACTTAAGAAGACATGTCAGAGGGAAGATTTAGAGGTAAAGAAAAAAATCAGCAACACGGAGAGTAAATAATATTTATCCTCCAGTTATCAAAAGATGACATGGATAAAGATGATAAAAGGGCAGAAATCATGGCAAAGGATTAAAAGAAAGAAATCTTAGAACGAAAACAATTCCCAATCAGGAGGACCACGGAAGAAGTTTCATGTCCGACAAGTTGTTTTTGTTGTGTACATACTGGACTTGGTCAAAACGTTCTTTTTGTTAACAAAAACAAGAAATTTAAATTGTATTCATTTTATTCTGATGTTCTCCAGAGGGCGTGATTTATCAATTTTTAAAACAAACTCCATCCGCTGTGGAAGGCCATGTGGTTTGGAGCCCTGCTAATAGCTAGTAAGTAAGTTAAGTGAGTAAGTGAGATAAGATTTTTTCCCCCCAAAAGCTGTCTTGACCCCCTCACACACACACACACACACACACACTGGTCCAACTGACGCTGCACTATGTTACGGAAGAAACAGCCGGTACTCACTCTGAGCTTCACAGTCGGCACAGTGGCCATTTCCTCGAATACTTCTGATGGACTGCAGAGCCATCGCCTCCGTCTGGCTGGTCAGACGAGACTGAGAGGGGAAAAAAAAACAAACACAAGTCAGACCTGAGTGACGCGTTCTGGCCCTCAATCCACACTACACTGTGTTTAACCCCTGAAAACACTCTTTGAAAAAGGATTCATTTGACAACCCTGGTGTCACTGTGGAAAGAGGGAGCGAGCGTGTAGTCGTGCTCAGAAAGATCCCCTGCAGCTTTACACTAGACTTCAATGTCCAGGGTTTTGTCTCCGGGTTTACTGATGATTCACATTACACTAATGTGTCAAGTGTTTTTTTTTTTTCAACTATAACTATAAATGACAATTAATCGATTATGACTGCTGTCTTAGAGTTACGACCATTTGTCGAAAAATCCATTAGATGACCGAAATGATAATTGATTAATTTATCATCATTTATTCATTTATCAAGTGAAAATGCCAAAAAAAAACTTTGGTTCCAGCTTCTCAAACGGGAAAATTTTCAGTTTTTCTTTGTCTGTGATGATAGTAGACTTTGAGAACAGTGGCAAAACAAGCATTTTTATTTCATACACCAAATGATTAATCGTTTATTTGAAATGTTGGTTGCAGCCCTATTGCTGATAGCATATTTGATTTATCAGTTTCAGTGCTAACTCAGACCAAGCAGCTTTGATGGTGATGAGTAAAAAAAACCTGAATCGTTGCATAAATCTAAATCTTTTCGGCTCAAAACATTAATTACACTCGTGACTTTGTCGATCTTTTCCTGCACACTCTTGAACCTGAGCTTGCAGATCGTCAAAGCTCAGATTGGCTCAAAGTTTGACGAATAGCTTTGCTGTTATTAAACTTCCAAAGAGCACAGACACACGCAGACTAAGAGAAACACACACTTCTTCTTCGCCCGCTGACCCACACGTGGATGCAGACACTGAGCAGACGTGAGTCTAAGCGACGGTGCTGCTGTTTCAGGCTAAACCCACTGGTGTCAGGGAATGAAGGAGCAACACAGCAAACAAATGGAATGGGGGAGGGAGGGGTGGTCGGTGTTTTGGGTGGGACATGGGGTGTGTGTCTTTGTGTGTGTGTGGGGGGGGGGCAATAAAGGGCTGAGAGCCTGAGGCGTAAACACAGCGACCTCGACTGAAAGCGGAGCCGACTGCTGCGTGTGCAGGTGGAAAATGGCAACGCTGAAGCTGAATGTGAGGTAGGTACAGTAATTGGTATTTTGTAATTATGTGAGTGACAGAGTGTGTGTGTGTGTGTGTGTGTGTGTGTGTGTGTGTGTGTGTGTGTGTGTGTGTGTGTGTGTGTGTGTGGTAATAGTGAGAGCAGTGTTTAGTGTGGATTCAAAACTTCTTTTCCTAGTATTTTTTATTCATCATATCTGCTACTTGCAAAGTGAACCACTGCTTAATAGAGTTCATACTTTCTTTCCCATTCATACTAATTTCTCTGACTAAATGGTTTTCCATAGTAATATTGTCATGTTGTTTCCTGTGTGCACCTTTATGTACCTTCTTTTTTTCACTGCTTGTAATTCATAACAGTAACCGGTACTTTGCACTTTTATTCACGCGTGTCGCATCATTTGTAATTTGCGCCTCCATTTGTTCTACACGTAAATGTATATATACTTACGCATACGAACTTGTATTAAATACTGAACCGTTAATCGTTTCATTGGGCCTTGGGGAATTGTAACAGGCGTATTTTAGTAGTTTCTGATATCCTATACAGACAAAGATTAATTGATTAAGCGAGAAACTAAATGATAGATAATTCAGTCATGAAAGTAATCATTGTTTGCAGCCAAACTGGAAATAGTATATATATATATATATATATATAGTACTATGTATATATGTATTATACAATGAATACTGAGAGTCTTTGCTACAAACATTTCCAGAGCTTTCAACCAAATCTCACGGTCTTTGTCACTGAAAGTACTTGTTAGCTCTGTCGTCATACCACAGCCGTTTCACGTTTCCTCCCGTCTGTTTCGGTTAAAAACTTAGTTGGTGTGAAAACCGAGCCATAAAGTTGATGACGATGAAGACTGCAAGATAGGGTTGAAAGCTCCAGAAAAAGCTAACAGCTAACAAGTGGACCTTGATCTAAGATGTTTTTGTTCAAATACTGTTTTCAAGGTTAAGATCTAACTTTAATGGTCATTTTTCAAGTGGCAAGACAACAGTGCCAACTTTGTGACAACTAAGCCAACAGCTCTATCACTGATGAAGAAGACTGTGAGATGGTTTTGAAAGCTCCAGAAAAAGCTTGTAAGTGAACCTTGAGGGGTTTTTTTTTCCCTACATTTTTGAACCACTACTTGCAAGGTCAAGAATTAATTTTCACTTGTAAGATAAACGTGGTTGAAAAAGTCAATGTTTTTTAAAATCCATCTGGGTTACATATAACCAATGTTTCAAATGAATTTCCACGATTTTATTTACCTGTAAAACAAGTCCTAAACACAAATTAAAACACTGTCACTTAATTGCTGTCAAAACAACAGTTTAATATAACCTAGATTTCTAAAGCTTTCACTTTGGAAGCAGTTTTGACTTGGATAACAGTGCTTATTGGGGTCCTGGGTTGTTAATATGTGTGTTATTATGCAGGTGTGGAGAAAGAAGACTTAACACCAACTAATGGCTCTTATATTCTAAAAATGTTTTTCCAAATTTGCAGACGTCCCCTGACCCCGCTACGACCTCTAAAACTGGTACTTCAGATGTTTCAGGATCATGGGGAATCTTGGATCTGACTTGGAGTGAGGTGTAGAAACTTCAGATTTAAAGAGGCAGAGTCCGGTTTGCGGTGTTCACCTTGTTCTTGCTGCTCTCACAGGACTGCAGGCTGGCCAGGATCTGGCTCTCGATGACCTGAACCCAGGCGTCTCGTTCCTCGTATGAAGTGGCTTCAAAATGCCACGTCTGCCCCGTCAGCGACACGATGGTGAACTCAAAGTTCTCCTCTTGTTCTGTTGGAGCGGAAAACGGAGATTTAGTACAGGAACTCTCATCAATTGAAACTCCATTCACTGCAGAGGCTCATCAACCGCAACACATTCAGGCACTTTCACCGCAGCCATTTGGTTTAGGCTCTCATCCAGAGTGAGAAGAAGTAGAAGAAGAGTTCAGTATCTGATAAATGTTCAGTTATGGTGTTTGTTGTGACCTTTTTCTATCCAGAACAGTAAATGACTCAACACAACCCCAAAACAAAAATGTTTGTGTTGGGGTTTTGCTTTTCACTCCGACATCAGAGGTACTTGTCTCAGAGTGAAAACACTGTCCTTGGTGCAAAAAGCAAACAATTAAAAGTCAGTGTTCACCTTCAATCTGTAATGTTAAAGACTATAAACCAAATCTTGGTGGCATAATAGTCCCATCAAGACAATTACAAAATCAGATACCCTGATATCACCTTAAACATATATCATGGCTCGGTTTTCAGATCTTCACACTGGCTTCTATGTTCTGAACCGTCCAAACCTCTCAGATCATCTGGGACAGGGGCCAGCCTACTGTCCCCTGATATACGCACCACATATCTGGAACAAACTCCCAGAAAACCTGAGGTCTTCTAAAACTTTTCTGCTTGCCTTTCAAATTGTAAAATGTCAGAATGACCACTTCATTACTTGCAAACAATTTAAATCTTAAAGAAAAACAGAAATTACACCAGCAGCTCTGCCCATGTTAGCTCAGGCATGAAGTGCGATATTTGGCAGAAGCCTTTTCATTGAATTACACACACTGACCGATTGACACCTGTTCTCCTGAGCCAACCGCTGCTGACCCGTGTGACGCCCCCCTCCCAAAAGCCAGGATGTCACCCCCCCCACCCCCCGAGGGCCCACCGAAACGTCCTGCCCTCTCCTCTGCTGACATGTCAGTGGGAGAGGTCAGTCATTATAATCAGGGCCTGCTGGAGGGGGGGACATATGGATCTATTACGCAGAACCCCCTCAGAGGTTAATGGGACAATCAGGAGTCAATTAGGCCGAGTGTGTGCGAGCATGTGAGTGTTTGTATACGACTTTAGAAGAGATTTAAAGTCCTGGAACTTTTTTTAGTGCTGTTTTAGAATGTATGTGTCTGGATATTGGTACATTAAAATTGTACAGTTGACTCAGAAACACCTTTAAACACGCTTTTTTTTTGCAAATGAGAGATCGATCCTATGTCGGTGAAGATTCCTGGCCATCCAGATGATACAGTGTCCTGAAATCTGTGATTTTTTATTTTTAAACCTGCAAATCCAGTCTCTTTTGACTTAGATTAGTACAGTCTTTGCCTTCTGATAGTTTTAATGTAATTTGCCAAAGTTTGTAGCCATCATATCTGTAAAGATTAAAAGCAACAAGTGTGTCAAAAATGACCAACCTTCCTGTTGACACAATAGTTGAGATGTACTTTCTAAATGACCTAAAATAACTTGATAAATCGATTGGTCGATCGCTAGGAAATTAATCAGCAATGATTTTGGTGAGTAATCGTTTCAGCTGTTTATCAAAAGAAAAAGTCAAACATTTGCAGTGCCCAGTTTCTAAAATAAGATGATTTGCTTTGTCTTTCACAGGGCTACAACTTATGATTACTGATTAATCTGCCAAATAATTAATTGTTCAATCTATGAACTGTCAGAAACCACCAGTTTCCACAGTCCAAGGTGAAGTCTTCAAATGTCTCGTTTTCTCTGTTCAACAGTTCAAGACCCAAATATATTCAGTTTACTATGAAATAAGACACGTTGAGCCCGTTCACAGCGGTTTGAGGGATGTTTGGCTGTGTTTGTGCACAACTTGGGCACATTTGGAAACCGTTTCCGACCAGAGAGAGGATGGGAAGTAGAGGTGAAGTGGGGGCATCGCTGTGAGCCGGTATCATCACCACAACAGATCAGACAACAAGCGGCTTCTGCTTACAATTAGCCCCAGTGAGGAGGAAGGGGGGCACTTAATCAAAGGACAGCCTACAGCACGGCTGATAATTCCCAGGATTCCTCAGTTTCTGTTTGTATGATCCTTAACAAAAGCACTTGAACAGTGTCTAAGAAAGGTTGTATCTTGAAGAAATGTTGTAAAAGGAAATAAGGCCCCATGGTTTCCTTTATCAGCTACATATACACATATCTAACAGTTTGGGATGAGGGCTCATTGGATATCTCAGCCTTGAAGCTGGTAATCATTCATGACACTTTGGCTGAGCGTTTCTGGAAGCAGCAGTTTCATGACGTGTGCCGGGAGTGAAACAGTGAAAAAAAGAGGTTTAATCAGTCGGAGAGCGGTCACGGCCGGCCCGCGAGGGAACGACCATTTGGGATTCCTCAGCTCCAGTCATTTGGCTAATTGGGAGTATCTCAGAGCACCGGAGCTGAAGTTCCCCTCTGGCTTGGCTCTGGATAATCAATGGCCTTGTCCGATGAGAGGAAGGATGGAAGGTAAAGATGGAAGGAAGCGCCCCGAGGCAAAATGACTGGCTGAGAGACCCATCTACTTCCAGGATAAAGAGATTGAAAACACCTTTGCTGACCAAAGTTTCCTTTGCTGAAGATAACGGTGGATCATTTTCATGTCTTTGGTGCTTCAGGCTGCTGATGGGCTGAGTCTGATTAGTTGATGTTAATTAAAACTACTGTTTACAAGTGCTGGTGCTCAAGGTTAAACCAGACTTTTATTTTAAATTGGCAGCTGAATGTGGGGATAATTTCAAAAACTATGACACTTTGTTTCCACTATGAAAACAACATGACGTTATTGTATGAAGTGAAATATTCAACAACAGTTTTTTGACACAAGTGAGATGAAAACTAAATGAAAAGTAATCAATGACAAAATGTATTATTATTTGTCAGTAATAAAAACTGAATGATAACAAATACAGATGAATGGACAAACAAACTAAATACATTTTAAAGCAGTTATTAAAATGTATTCAATGATGTGCATATAACTGTGGATCCATACGTTTACAGTAGCTCCTAGTTGGTAATCAGGTTTGGATGGTCAACTAAACAGTATCCTCCTCCGTCCAGAGATAAAGGTTGATTTAGCTGCTTGACGTGTTGCACTAATAAGCAGCATCTTTCATTACAGTAATGTTACAGTAATGTAAAGGAAAAAAAAAAAAGATTTATGGACGTAAACGGGACAAAACATAAAAACATACCAAAACTTTTTAAACGGTGAGCGGTGTGTGATAAAATTAACACGGTGTGAAGCTTTTAGTCGGGTGTCTTTCATGTTTATTGGCTGTTGGTAAGTATAAGAGCAGGATTACTGAAGGCCATCAACCATCTAAACGCTACCTTAGATGTCTGCTAAAAGACTATTATTGCATTAATGTTATCTGACTAGTCTCGAAATAAACTGCACCTTACTTTCTATCTGATCAGGGTCTAACGTAACAGTGAGAAAACCGGCCTTCTTTGATTCCGGATCAGGGTCTAAACCTCAGCATCACCTGCTTCAAGCATAACAAGAGCTTGACAAACTGGTTTTCATATCACAAACATTTGGACAAAGAGAATCCAGTGTCAGTGGCTGACTTGTGAGCAACACATTAAGCATCTGCCCTGAATTCAAACCCAAACCCCTGCTGTCAAGTCTTTCCTCAACTCCAAACAGCAGAAAATAAGGAACGAAATTTCAAATGAATACTTGCAACACAATGTGGCACTTCAGCAAGTTGTACACCTGCAGCTTTTTCTCATTCACCACGACACTAGACTGTACACTTCTGGTATTGTTAAAAACTAATAGTGCATCTTACTGCAGCGTCTCAGAAACCCAAGACGGTGGTGACCTCAGGTGATCCGTCTCCAGATCAAAGTATGAAAGAAGCACCTGCTGGTTGCTGAGTCAGACTTTTTATGGGTCATCTAGTAGATCTTGCCTTCTTACTTCCACTGTGAAGGGTAAGGAGTTTGATACATGCCAGAAATTAAAACTGCATATTAAAATATGCCTAATGAGGGGCAAACTGTACACAATGCGGAGAGTGGATGACAATTTCCCAGAGTGCATTTGGAGGCTCCGGGGTCTGCACCGGGTGTATCTTCGTTCTAAACGACGGCCCACCCATCAAGCTCTACTTGAGCCCTGCAGGGTCAACCGCAAGAATCCCATCATAATCAAATTCCCCTGATTCTCTGTTTTCAGGGGGAGGGGTGTTTGGCTGCTTGACAATTATGGAAACCAACAATCCAGAAATGGCCTGCCTCTCCGCGGCATAAATTAAATGCTGTTTCTGGATTTAAATGCTGCACGCTGACCCAGCGCACCGCGGCAGCTAATGAATAAAATGAGGGGGGCATTGGGCTGTGCAACTGAAGAACCACTCCCACAACCCAGTCTTACTCTGAGAGCCCCCACCTGAGTCTCACCAGCTCCTGTCTGTACAGGAAAATGTGAAGCAGCATGGTATTTAAAAATGTGTTCGTCAAAATTTGTATATCAAAATTGGATCAAATGATACTGTAATGAGGAGAATAATAAGGAGTCACTCATAGTTACAAAGAGAAAGAATGATTACAAACTCTGCAGCTCTAGGGAGCTTTTCAGCCTCTTTGAGCTCCTAGTTTTGGTTTTGCAGCACATTTCCTGTCTGGTTCAGTCTAAAAAAAACAAGGTTAAACAGGCTCTGATTAGCTCTACCTGCTCATTTCGGCAGAGTTAGAGAAGCTGGTGAAGAAAGTTGGACATTTAGCAGCTAAAGAGCCAGATATAGAGACCAAACACAGAGCTAGGAGATAGGGAATAGTGGACTTAAATGCATCAAGTGGATAAATCCAAGTCCACATCAGCTTTATGAAATGATTGTATTTCAGATGTTCTTTTCACAGCTTGTTCGCGGATTGTTCTACTGCCCGAAGCAGCCAAAAAATATGAATCAATGCAGCTTTAAAGTATTGATTTAAAGCTGAATGAAATTCTAAACAGGTGGTTAGATGTTGTGGTGATTAAAATTAATCATAAATCAAACACTTGGGCTTGAGAAATACTTGTTAAGCTTGGAAACAGCAGTTCGAAACAAGTTGATTTTCTTTGAAAACTGGTTGAAATGATCCTGCTGCACTTGAACATTTTTTCACTTGACTTTATGGGTTCAATTACTGAATAAAAATGACTTGATTTTTGATACTTAACGAGCTGAATTGGTCCTCTGAGTTTCTAAAGCTGAGATTTGACCTGATTCTTGATCCTGGAAGACAATTTGGGCAAAATAAGTCTGCGATTCACTGATTTCCCTGCACACTTACAGCTACCTGAACCTGCCCGGCCCCTCCTCTGTGTTTGTGTACATGACTAAACATATGCATGAGAGTACAAACACACAGATGGCCAGTCACTCGTGCTGTATTGGTAATTACTGCCACCGCTCTCGGCTACTGTGGGCGACATTCACACAGGGAGAAGTGGCGCCGAGGCAATTTGTGAACTCTGACACTGGCAACCTTTAACAGCAGAAACAGAACAAACCAAATATAAAGCATTTACAAGACGTGGTGGTGGTGGGGGGGGCAGGACATGCATACAAGGCTATCATCCAGGGTGTGAGGTGTCGAGACCGCCCAATGTGGGGGGGGGGGTGACAAGCAGGACGGTAGGTGCAATGAGAGGGGAGGCGTGAGGGAGACAAAAGGGGGCCTCGGGAAACACAAATTAAAAGCCTTAAATGTCACCGCACACAGTATTGCTTTGCGACACAGGTCATTACTCCCCATATTATTCGCAGCCTTTTACAACATTAATAACCTGGAAAATATTGCAGCCGATTGTTCCGAAGTCTCCCTGAAAGAGAAATATGGAAGTCTATTTTTTGAACAGGTATGTTGAAGCAGAGCAAGAAGCTGTGACGTAGAGCAGATTCGCGAGTAACTGGAGATCATTTAACCTGTTTTGACGTTGTTTTCAATCATGCAGACACACTGACAACCCGACACCTGAGAACACCTGAGATATTTTATGGTTCGCATTGCATATTTTAAGAGGGATTAGGTTACATAAAAGAAAATGATCCATCAAAGATGCATCGCTCACATCTGACCAACACCCAACATTCACTGGATATCACATTTAACACTGTCTGTACAACGCATGCTTCAAGGGTATTTCTTCACTGCAGGGTGGGTGCGTTTGTTTGGCTGTAGCCTCACAGGCGAGGAGGGCGGGGCAGAAGGATGCAAGGAGGGGAAGACGCCGCGATGGACAAGTCAGGTGACTCAGGCAGGGAGGAGACAATTCATTATGAAAATGAGCGTTTTCTCCACTGCAATAGTGAACCAAACACATACCACCAGCATCCAGTAAGCACTGATTTGGTGATTTGCAGGTCAAGAGACATCTAGGTTAAAAAGAAAAATAATTTGGTAACAGAGTATGTTTTTTAGACTTCTACGTGACATAGAACTGTTGTTTTAATGGCAAGCAAACAGGCATTTTTCCTTGTGAAGCAGGTCCTGACTAAATGTAGAAACTAAGTTACGAAGCGGGAGAAGCTACTTCAGACGCCCCCGGTTCTAGAAGTAAAAGTCCCATTTATTTTTCTTGTAGACGTTGGCGTGTGACCGACAGTCACGCAAGTTAACTACGATTCCCAAGGTGCATGTTGGCAACAAAACATCCAATTACCAAGCTTAAAATTCTGTCACGTGGGTCGATTTTGGATGAAGTGAGCAACTCCGACACATTTTGTTTAAAACTGCAATTTTGCATTTGCACCTCTTTGTCTATAGCATCAGCAGCCGAGGCGTCTGGGTGTTGTAGTATTAAGAGCAGTCTGCCAAATATCAGAGGAAACCTTACAAAACCTTATATCTGATAAACAAATCTGAAACAATTTAAATTGGTGGTCACTACATAATACAGGGTTGTACTATCATCCCGTGTTTCTATGTCAAGGAAAACTGAGGAGATTATTTAAAGAAAATTTTGAAATGAGAATAAAAAATTGGGGGAAAACACTTCCAGAACCAGCGACGCCTTCCACTTCAAACTGCTGCTCAAATAAACGGTTCCCAACCGTTTTTGGCCTTTGACTCTTTCTTCAAATTTCTTGTCACAGGGTGAATATGTTTCTCAGTTTGACCAACTCAGCATATTTGTGACTGTTGCTTCCCGACCTGCTCTATATGAAACATTTTTAGAGGCCTGAAGACATTATTATAAATAAAATCACTGGAAAAAGGTTTAGAGAAAAATATTTTCATGTAACAGATATATCTCTTCTCTTAATCATCTTGTGACCCATTAAATTTATCTCACGACCCTCTCGGAGGGTCCGTAGCTTAGAAATCTAAAAAACGCCAGTTTTGACCAAGATGTCTAGACATCTTTTGAAACTGCAGATCACCAAATCACTGATTTCTGGCAATGTACATTTCTCCAGTACAGGGTACTCCATCCCCGCAGCTGTGGGTGGGGTTGGTGGGCGTCCACCTGTCCGCCACAGGCCCACCACTGCAGTTTTTTACCTTCAGAGTTGTGTAGACTGTTGGTGCGAATGCTGCGCAGACTACCAACACGATTTAGTTTCCACGCTTTACGTTTGGCTGCGTCCCCGGACGGCAGGAGGAGAGAGAAGGGGGGGGGGAGTGGAAGAAGGACAAAACAGAGGCGGAGAAGGAAGGGTGGATTGAAAGAATGAGACGACGTGTACAAGAGAAAACAGAAAGAGAAGAGAAAAGCAAAGAGAAAGACAGGTGTCAAAAACAGATTCTGAGGGGGCGTGGTTTTGTGCAGGAGCGGGCGGAGCCAATGAGCACAATGAGGGGATGTCAGTAAGTTTGCAACATAACAAACGTGACCAGAAAAGCAACAAAACAAACTTCTCAAACCTTATTCAGTGCTTTTGGACCAAAGCATAAACCAGGCAGAACCTATCAAACCTGGTTCAAGCGTTCTTTTCTAAATCTGAACCCGCTAGATTTACACACAAACCACCATATGAAGGTGACTGAAAGTAAATTACTGGGAAAAAGTGGGAAATATTTGCTGCTTCCAGTTTCTCTAATGTGAAGATTTGCCGCTTTTCTCTATTTGGTATCACAGTAAATTGAATACCTTTGTGTTGGTCAGACAAAACAAGATATTTGAAGAGTCACATTTGACAATTTTAACTACACTGTCATTTTATAGACTAAACAATCAATCAGTTGATTGAAAAATA
Organism: Xiphias gladius; assembly: GCF_016859285.1. Classification (NCBI taxonomy): domain Eukaryota; kingdom Metazoa; phylum Chordata; class Actinopteri; order Istiophoriformes; family Xiphiidae; genus Xiphias; species Xiphias gladius. Next base: position 765,891 of record NC_053412.1, read on the forward strand.
ATCTTAAAACAGTATATAATAAAATAATACTTAGGTAGAGCCGTAGAAAACAATATTTCTAATAAAAAGGGTGCATTTATTAGCAGAGTGGCGAGTATGACATGATTGTGATGTACTGATGGAATTAGTGTTGTGGAAATGGACATTATGCTGAATTTATCAAGACAATGGCTAATTATGGAAGAAGTATTGAGATTACATTAACCAGGCAATAGGGGGAAGTGGAAATAAAGGCCCGTCTCTAATATAAAACTGTCCCAAATAAATACTCCAGTCACCATTGATACATTAACGGAATTAACGCCATCTAATTAATCTTATGTGTGTGTGTGGTTTTTTTGGTGGATAAACTGTTGAAGCAAACCTACGAGATAATATAAATCTCTTTATCAAATAATAGCGTGAAAAATACAAGCAACAGAACAAACTCACCATAGAGAGCTCGGATTATTGATGCAGATTAACGTACCGTTACACAGTAAGACAAAAACTCACATCTGCAGATGTGAAAAACTGTAGAGACAGTTGGTGTGAAGAGACGAAAGCACTGAAAATTTAATGATTTTAAGGCTCCACTGTAGCTTCAGTTCGTTCTCAAGCGGTCGAACAACGAGCTGTCGAACCTTTCAATGCTTTTAATGCTGCTTTGTCTTGAACAGCAAACCCTCGGTAATATTTACTCCCCCGGGGCTACTGTGAGCATTTGCCACCAAATCAACATTTGCAGAGGATGAAATACAGTCGTGATTGTGTGAGAGGAGCGGCTGACACTTTAAATGTTACTCTGCTTGTTTCCCTTGTCGCCTCTCGCTCTTCCACAGAAGGCGAGGCGAGCAATAAGCAAAGGTTTATCCGTTTTAAAATGAGTCACATATAGCGAAGCCGCTCACCGCTGCGGGGAGCTGATCTCAAGTACATTATCAATCTAAAAACAAATCAGAGCTGTTTTCAAAAGGTCACAGGTTGGATCCCTGAAAGTGCAAGGATCATTAATGTCTTAAATATATAGTAATGTGTCAGGGCATTTAAAAAAAAAAAAAAAAAAAAAGTCAACTAATGTTGCTGCTACATTGGATAAATAAAACCACGGAGACGCAGAGGATGAATAACGTCATGTCAGTTTTATATGTTGCTTATTGTGTGAACACATCAAGACAGATTCTCTTTAAATCATCAAATCTGTTCATGACACACAACTACACAGGACAGTTGGACACTACCTGGATTTTTGAAATGGATTTGGATTTTTTCTTTTAAATATTAAAAGAGAAATTATCTATATTTTCATATTTAGATCTTACAAATATTTTTGTGTGTGTATGTGTCTGTCGCGTTTCTTTTGAAAGATGAGCAGGGAGGAAGAGAGACTGTAAAACAATACATGCGGGGAATTTTTAACTTTTTGAAAACTGACACTAAACGACAAAAATCATCTGACTTAAAATCAGTGAAAAAAAGGCAATTTTTTTTAAATGATTGGTATTGTTTTATAACATTTAACCAAAATGCCCAGTGCTTATGGAAGTCCTCTTCAAAAAATGTTTTGCAGCATTCGTGTTCATTATTTATATTGTACGATGCAGTAATTATGCATCTTCAAACACTGAAATATAAATTGTCTTATTTCATGCCAAGGTATATGACATCAATTCGATTAAAAGATTTGATTTCAATATTGACAGCTATCGACTTCCATAAGTGCAATTTTTTATTTATTTATTCTTTAAAAAATGTTCAAAAACGTTTTTTAAAAAAAGTGCCTGAGGGAATAAAGCTAAAGCAGAGACGTTGAATAACGCAGAAAACTGAACTGAAACTACACAGATAATTAACTTAATCTTGAAATAGTAAAGGAATTTAAAATAAAGAAATACCACACATTACCAACTTAAACATCTCCTGACTGTCAGGTCTGGACCACCTAGACTCTGCATCACAGTGACCCTCTTTGTCTGTCACCCGTCTGACCCCCGTTGACCTAAAGTGACCTGTGATGGAGAGCGGGGCCCATCTTCCTGATTAACCTCGACTTTAAAGGAATCCGTGTTCACAATGAACCAGTCACGGGCGACGTGCTGCAGGTGCATCGTCCAGCTGACGGCTGATCGACAAACAGACTGACGGGGGCCAATTATGGAATAAGTGAAGCTCTTAAACTGAGACACCCTGTGTGTAATCTGAGAGGGCAATTAAATCAGTGAACACACACACACACACACACACACACACACACCGTGTCAGCTTCACCTGTTCTGAGGAGTTCACTGGTTGAGGAATCAAAGCAGTCGTCAGCATTTGTCAACACAGAAAAACCCAGGAATGTGGCCAGTGATCCTGCTGTTACCTGTGTGGGGCCACTTCACATATCTGAAGCTCTGTGTGTGTGTGTGTGTGTGTGTGTGTGTGTGTGTGTGTGTGTGTGTGTGTGTGTGTGTGTGTGTGTGTGTGTGTGTGTGTGTGTGTGTGTGTGTGTGTGTGTGTGGGTGAGGTGTGTGTTACTAAAAGAATGGGATAGAATTTAATAACTGTCATGAAGGTGGGATTTATTGCAGGGCTGCGGTATTAAACTTCATTAGTTTTAGCTACATGGACCTAATAAATTGCCAACTGAAATTCTTTTCATGTTCTGTTAATCACGTGACCAAGTCTCCCATTAACTTCGTAGTTTTAGTTTTTGTTTGTTTTTATTCTCTGCCCTCATCTCTGACTTGTGTGTTGGGGGAAAGTCTGAAATCCTGCTGATCCTGAAATTTTTATTTTATTATTTTTACCAGTTTCAAAATAACATTCGACCGATCAAAGCTTTGAGGGCTGGATTAAGAAAGAAGATGTCATCAACAGCTACATCAGCAAAGGGAGAAGTCGGGTATGGTGGACAAGAAATAAAATTTTAAAAAAAAAGATAAAAGTTGGATTTGGTCGAGACTAAACACTGAGACATGGCAAAACACCCATGAGGCTGAGACAAGTCCAAATTAAAACACCCACAAGACAGAAACGGAAAAGTCCAGGTCAAAACACCCCAGTAACCGAGAAGTCCAAGACAAAATGCCCACAAGGTCCAGACGAGTCTGAGTCAAAACACCCACAAAACTGAGGCGAGTCAGAGTCTAATCACCCTGGAGACTGAGACAAGTCCACGTCAAAATGCCTGTGAAAAGTCTGAGTCAAAACGCCCATGAGACCAAGATGTGTCTCCGTCAAAACCAAGACAAAGCTGTTTCAAATGCCCAGAAGACCGAGATGAGTTCAAGACCAAGATGAGTCTGAAATAACAGGAAAAAAAATGTCTCGAGATCCGTGTCAAGACCAAAACCGGACTTGAGCACTACTGCCCCGATTTCTTGTGTACAAGTGGAAACTGTGCTGTGAAGGTGGGACTACGGGTCGTTGGGTCACCAAAACCATGAAGAAAGTCTCCCCGGCACCACGAACATCCATCCGAGCAGACCTTCCTGCCGCTTCAGCAGTCTGAAGGGAATTCAGCTGGCACTCTGTGTGTGAGTGCTGGTGCGGTCCTACCTGGGGGAGCTCGGCCACGGAGGGCGGTTCCCCCTCATGAATTATGCCGGGCCTCGCTCTGACATGAAGATACTTCACCCGCCCGCCCGGCGTGACAAGCAGCGAGCTGGTGGCCGGTGGAGCGCGCTCGGTGCTTAATGGCTAAATTGGGAAGACTGTTACTAATCGCTTATTGAATAATGAAAATGACACAGCTGATAAAAGATTTCAATACGGTGGATTATTTATAATATTTCACTTAAAGCCTCTCTGGCTGACTAATAGGAGGGCGAGTCGAAGGAGTCTGGGAGAATCTGACGACGTGTGGCGCTCAGTGAAAATGTTTGACAATAAAATGGTCACAGGGAAAAAGAGGAGTAACTGCAGTCAGTCCTGATTGAGTCTGAGGGTTAATAATATTTGATACGTGGATAGAAGGAGGAGAAGAGGAGGATGGAAGAGAAAATTTAAAAATGGACAGAATAAAGGAAGGGAGAGAGGAGGACAGAAACATGTCTATACACAAGGAGATGATGAGTAGGAGAAGAGATATTAGAAGAATGAAAAAGAAGAGGATGAAAATGAAGAAATATGAAAAATAAGACGAAAGGAAAATAAGGAGACGACTGGAGGGAAAGGAGAAAGGAAGGAGAAAGCAAAACCAAAAATTATAGAAATGGGAAAAAAAAGAGAGGGGAGGAAAATTGGAAAGGAGAGAGATGATAAGAGAAGAAACAATGAGAAGGAATGCAAAGAAGAAGAAAGAATGGACAGGACAGGAAAAACAAAGAGAAGAGAGGAGGGAAATGGAGAGACAAGATGAGAAATGAAAGAAAAGGGGGCTGAAAGGAGGCAAGGGGGAAGTGGGGAAGGAAGAGAGAAAACAAAGGAAAGGAGAGAAAATGAAAGGAATGAAAAGGAGAGGAGAAGAGGAGAGATGAAAGTGGTCGCAGCATCTATCCTTCACTCAGACAGCCACTTGCCTTGTCAGCTGCTTGATGCCTCCGTGATGGAGAGACGAACATTACACATCTGCTGCCGCTGCCACATCTGTTCAACCATCAAAACAGTGTGTGTGTGAGAGTGCGTGCGTTAACTAGTGTGTGAGCGTTTGTCAGCCCTTGTGTCTGACATCTGATGAAGAAAAAGAAGAAATAGACTTTTAAAAGAGCGAGATGGAACCAGACACAGAGGTAGAGAACGGCAGCAAGTCCAAATCTTTTGGACCAGTGGTTACCAACCTTGTTAGAGTTCTGACTGTAACAAAAACCAAGACCCGACCCTGGGTCCGTATCCATGTCTCTAACTGACTGAGGCTTTCAAGGGTTATATTTCAGCTTTATTTTATCTACAACTCCATGTTCACCAGGCCAGTGCAACACGTCGACTACACGGTTTACACACATGGACACAAGATAGAGAACCCTGAAATAACCTAAATTGGAAAAACAATCAAAGCCGACCTAAAATCTGATACTGTGAGGGGACTGACTACAACACACGACAAAGGGTAGATCAGACAACAGGTAAATAACAGCCTTTTTCATGATTGGGACACTGTGCTGTGTCCATGGTTTTCCGGCCTACGGGACGGCAAGTTAAAGGTGAAAAGTTAACACGTGCGATGGTTCACAAAAATCCACATTAAGGGCTTGTTAACTTGTGCATCGTGGCTGTTTCTTCGAACATTAATCCCTGCAATATTTAAAACTGATCCAATAAAAAAAGAAAATGCTGACAAAGACCATGTGAAGGGCCGAATAACGGCATCAAGTAGCGTCAGGCCTTTTCCTCAGGTACACTGACGTCCATAGAAAACCGAACGCACCATAAAGACTTATGGTGCGAGATGCAGTAGCTGGGACGTGCCCCTCTGGAAATAACTACAATAGAGCTGCAACAATTAGTCCACTAATAGATGAGTTGATGGGCAGAAAATTAATCAGCAACTATTCTAATAATTGAAATAACCTTTTGGTAATTTTTTAAGGAAAAATGCCAAACACTTGCTGGATGCAGCTACTCAAATGGGACAATTTAATGCTCTTCTGTGTCTTATATGATAGTAAACCCAGTATCTTTGGGTTTTGGACTGTTGATCGAACAAAACAAGACGTCTGAAGACATCACCTTACCCGAGAAGATAATCGGAAGATTCATTGCTAATGAAAATAGTTGTTAATTGCAGCCCTAAACTAGAATAAAATTGCCGTCTCATGCTGGGAAACACGACAGTGGTGTTATCCCAATGAGCTGAAGTGCATAAAATTATGGCGATGTACATCAAGATCCAAAGAAATGTCAGGCTTACATTGAAAATAAAAATGGTTGCTGGTGTTTCTACAGATAATATTAATCGCCAGTGTGTGCTGCCCTATTAGTACGATAGCACCGTGTTTGTCGGCGGAACCAGTACTTGAGTGTCAGTGAAAAAACTGGATCCAGGAGTCAGTCCTCCGACTCTCCAACAGAACAGATCAAAGCGTCGACCACATGGCAGAGGTTATGTTACAAACTGATCCACAGTCACACAGAGTCACATCAGGGATAAAGCCAAACACACAGAGACAGAGAAGAAGAAGAAAGTCCAACACGGTGAAGAGATGAAGGGCTGACAGAATGATAAGATGGAGAGATCCTTCCCTCAGAGCGGAGGTCAGGAGACTCAGATGATCACGTGGCTGCGTTTCCCAACCCTGGTCCCAAAGTATCAACTTTATGTTTCTTCTGGGACTTTTCCACAACATACTGTTCACACTGGGAAGAATTATTTCAGGGTGGATGATGCTGAAAAAAGGCCTGAACAGCAGTGATTGTACGCTTCCAAACCTCCAACATCAGTGTATAAACCCCTTTTACAAAAACTATAACACTATAGTGGAATTTTTTATTCTGAAATTATACTGGGAATGAATGTTAGTCAATGTTTGGTCAATGTTAACGATAATATTTTTGTAATTTGCTGAAAAAAGAGGAAAGCAAATACTGTACATTGATAATTGGAAGTATATACTGTAGATATTAGGAGCGTTTTAAGTAAACAAGATATTTGGAAGTATTTGGACTATAAAAGAGACTATTTCCATATCTCCTCTTGGTATATGTGAGATTTGGGATTCTCAGACTTGTTTCATGGCGGTGGATTTAGGGGTCGGACCTGGGTGGGGAAAGTGTGAGGCGAGGGGAGGGAAAATGGTGTTACCTTCCGCAGTACCAGAGAGGCCGTCGGCTTTGAAGTTGCTGGTGCTCTTCTTCCGCCGATGCTTCTTGCGGTTGGCGTGCGGCGATGGCGGCGGCTCCATCTTGGGACTGGTGGTGCTGGAGATACTGGGACTGGAGCAGACCGAGTCGCCAAGGCCCGTGTCTGGGAATTCAAACAAACACTGATGTAAAGCTCGCAGTTTGACTCAGACATTTCATGAATACTAGGTCAGACTACAAGAGAATTGAGAAATGTAACTTTGAGAAGACAAAACCAGCCACGACTCTCTTCAAGTGCACAGTCAGTTTTATCCAAAAAAGTCATTTCATGTCGTTTAGATCAGCCGATGGGGAAAAAACGAAGGTTTGTCGTCAAAACCTTTCTCATCTTCTCTCATTTCTCCCTGCAATGTGTAAAACTCATATGGTGACATGAATTGCTGAGAACCATCTAATCGAACTATGATAATCTGTAGATATTTTTGGAGGTATTTCAATCTTTAGATATTTGAAAATATATAAGGATATAGATATTTGTAGGTACAGTATACTTACTGGAAATAGGTATTTCCAACGAACAAAGACATTTGCAGGTATGTAAGAATATAGATTTTTAGAAGTATTCTCTTGCATTTCCTGAAAGCCTCAGGTTCTTCTCTTTTCATTGTTTCTAGATCTAGACTTTGTCATAGAGCCTTTGCAGTTAGGGCTCTCAATGAATAGTCGCTTTCATCCTGCATCCCCTTCACTTAATTGAAGACAGCATGCCAGATCATTTCAAGGACGCACTTCCGGTTGTGGTAAGATTTCAAGCCAGAGCTCGCAAACTCATTTTAAAGTTAATGTTTGTTCAACTTCAACTGTGCGGATGGAACAATTCCTGCACAGTGTCTTTTACTGACGGTTTATTTATTCACAACGTTTTTGGTCTACAAAACCTTCATCAAGCATTTGGACAAACGTCACAACTGTTCCATAAATGTTATTAATTCAATTATCCAATTGAAAACCTCAAAAACGAGGTAAATCAGTGAATGAAACATCTGATATCTATTGAAAATAACAGTGATTTTTGTTTTAAACAGTCAGAGCCAGGAATTGAAAAGCACCAGAGTCATTAAGCAGAATCAGGATCAGGACTGATAAAAACCTTAATGAAACCAAGCCCTATTCAAGTCTACATGAAGGTCTGGAGGATGAGGGGCTGGACCTGGGGGCGAGCAAGGCTATCAGAAGCGGGAGTTGAGTTTCTCTCCCTCTCTCTCTCTCTCTGCCCTCCACTCTTCATGGCGGCTGCTGACAGCTGTGACTAGCGGCAGAATAAAATAACATTCAGCTTCCATCAATATCACAGCGCGGCGGCGGCACTGACATGGGCACGGTGTGTGTGGTGATGGAAACACATGTGCACAAAAACACACACACACACACACACACATATACACAAGCGCTCGTTGGCAGCCCCGTCCCCAAACTGCAGACAGCCCCAAGGACGGCCATAACTTATTTTACAATCGTTTAGTCTCAGCTCAAGTGGAAAATGTGACAACTTATCTCTGCTGACAAGATGCCATCCCCGAGCGCGCAATTAACCGCCGTGGATTAACGGCCATCCCATCTGCAAGCCGCACTCTATCCACGTCAACCCCCTACCCCCACCTCACCACCTCCAGCCTCAAGACTTCCACCTCCTCCTGTCTCACTTTCTCTCCATCCCTCTCTCTTCCCCTTGATTGTTTTCTTCGGTTTTCCCTCGACTCTTGACCTCGTCAACAGCTTGGACACCAACCGACCACAGAAGTCTCTACAAGGTGAGATGCAGCAGCTTCACCTGAGAGCTCTGTGTGGAAAAATGAAAACTAAACTAGAGAAGGCTGCTTCCCATACAGTGCAGCGTGCTTAACTCGCTCTTATCAATAAATTAAACGGTCAGTTGTAGCGAGAAACCAAAAAGCCTTGAAGGGCTTTAATGCAGTTTAATGCAATGAGACTTTAAGAGTTCTACTTTCTCAAGGTCCGATCATTATCTTGCGGTAAAAACTTTTCCTGTGTAATGAGGATTCATTACCAACATTGTTGTTGTGCTCACTTCCACTTTGACCTCCAATTAAAGTGGTTTAGATGATCTAGATAAACTGTTGGTTTGTTTCCAACCTGTCTGGTTGTCCAACTGCTTGATCAACTTCTTTTTAGATATGAAGTAGTCGTCAAGACCTCACCAGGACCCAGGTCCAGATACAATTTCTTCCCTTAAACTTGCGTATTTTTTCATGCTAGACCTCTCGTTATCATTTAGAAAACATACAGTACTGGGTTTTTGCAGGCTTTGGTTACATGGCTGCTTACTTTGACATCGTTGACTTTGTTTACGCAGTTAACAAGTTTAGGTCACTTTCAGGTTTAGATCCTATTTAGGCAGTACGCACAACGAGCGTCCTCACAGCTATAGAAGGTCCAACACGTGCGTGTGTGTGCGTGCGGCGCGTGTGTGTGTGTGTGTGGCCCCTGGGAGTCCAATGGAAGCACTTCACAGCTTTAAACGTTATTTGAGGAGGGCTGGAGGGCACAAAACTGACGACAGATCTGTCAGTCAAGCTTATCGTCACGGCAACACACACGCACATCATGACAGCTGTCAGTCTTAGCATCTCAGTGTGTGTGTGTGTGTGTGTGTAAGATCTTGAATTCAGTAACACCGCCACTTTACAAGTCACACACACATGTTCATAGATATTAACAGAGCGCACACACACACACACACACACACACACACTCAGTGCCCATTAGCTTGACAAACAGTTAAGGCAGCATTAGAGCTCTGGCAGGTGGATCAATGGGAGGGAAATGATAGGCTCCCCCACGGAGCTCCACACTGGGGCCCTCTGAACCCCAGCAGGCCGCCCGCACTGGGGCTGCGGCTGAGGACCTGATCTGTACGACGCAGCCGCATCATGACTTTTAAATATAAAAGGTTCGAAGGGATTTACAGTGAGTTACGGCAGAGACGTCACGCTTTAGTTTACGTTGTTAAACCTTCACTTAATTTAGTCTAAAGTAGGATAAAAGTGACGCTACCCTCAGAATCATCAGGCCTACATGATGACGTATCACTCACCTGTGCTGACTCCAGAGTTGGCGATGACCGTGGCGTCTGTCCACTGGTCGGCGCTGGAGACAGAGTACGAGCGCTGGTGCATCCCCTCCATGCCGCGGCTGTTGAAGGACACCAGGCTGACGCCGCTCGCCATCTGAGACACGGAGGAGCTGCTGGTCACCGAGCCTGAGAGAGGAGGTCGGGGTTAATACCTCGGTCTGAGAGGAGGCGGGAGGTCAGCTCACGAGAGACGAGACCGTTCAGATGAAGTTCAGATTGGAGAACAGATCCGCTGCATTTACACAGATCCCTTTAATCTGACAAAAATCAGAGTGATATCTGAGTCGAACACCTTCCTCGCAATAAACGGCCCCGTCCCAAGCACATTTCTGTCTCTTTCAAAGAGCTGCATCAAGTCAAGTGATTTTAACGGTGAAAGTCATGTAATTTTCCCTTTCGTACTTTAAGAAATTACTGGTTAGTTTAATAGGCTTAAGCTCTGCATCATATTTTATAAGCTCATCATACGTGTAAAATCCTAGTAACTAAAGCTGTCAAACAAATGTAGGGAAGTAAAAAAGAAAATATTTCCCTCTGAAATGTGAAGTAAGAGTAGGATGAAATGAAAAACAAAACAAAAACTCAAAGTAAAGTACAAGTAAAACCTTAAAAAACTAAACAACCTAACAATGCTAGTAGCTAAAAGAGGGTGAAAGCCGTTTCACATTACATGTTATCATTTGATCCATTATTTGTATAAATTTACCGATCAATGCAGATTTCACTTCAAGAATCAGGTGCCATTAATCCACTGAAGCTACCTTCCTGCCTTACTCTGTCTTCTTTTTTGTAAAGAAAATTAAAAACCTGAAGCAGGAGAACAGCTACTGCCATCTCAGGCCACTGGGAGATTTTTCTTTAGTAAAACTGAGATGAAACGTTAAGACGGGCGGTTTTTCTTTTCTTTTTCTTGGAGCGCACGTGTCCAAACACACAGTCAGTCATGTAGCACACACACAGAAACACATAAAAGGCAGCCTCTTACAAGCTGGCTGCTTAAATCAAACCCTTTAGTTAGTAAGAGGCTGCACGGTCCAACAGCCGGGTGAATCATCCCTCCCTCCCTCCCTCACCCCTCCCTCCCTCATTCTCTCATTACAGCTCATTTCTTGGTGCTGGCTGAGTGGAGCCAGGACTCTGATTGCATTAATATTCATGACAATAATTAGTACATGGAGTACGGCTCACTGAATATTCATGCTATTAGCTCGGGCCTCCTGGATCCCCGTGTGCTTCATGTGTGAGTATGAGTGCGTGTGTTTGATTTAAGCAGCCGCCTCATAAGAGCTGCTTTTGTGTGTGAGTGTGTGTGAGACACACAGGAGCGCTCCTGTGTCTCCACCTTTTGTTTTACGACGTCTTTCTTCAGGTGATGAGAAGCATTTTGTTTGTTTCAAGGCTGTTTTTTACTCTTATGCTGCTTTTCATTGAATTTCTTTCTTCTTAATATTCTAAACACGTTCATGTTTTTTTGATAAGGGAACAACAGCAGCAATTAGTGGCCCAATTAAAAATTAAATGTACTCATGACGGTCTAATTGCTGGTTATTCCTCGGTCTCGGCTTATGAGTGAGGGAGACTGGACCTTTGCGGACTTTGAAACACGCTGCCCATTAAGATGAGACAGACATTAGACTGGTTACGGTCCACACGGCTGCTTCTGTATCTTCTTTTTAATCTGGCTTTTGACCTGAACTGTATGAGTTTATATCTCCTGGACAATATTACATTGTTTTACTGACTTATTCATTTCATGTTTTTTTACTTTTTACTGTATCTCATGGCCTTTGTTAAAACCCTTGGCATCAAATGCTCCACAAAGAAAAGTTATTATTATTATTATAAATTATAAAGAGTAACTTCAACCACTAAACATGTCGCTGCCGGTTGCTTCTGGAGTACAAAGCGACATCACACAAACTTGGGTTTCATATCGGCACCTAAACCAAAAAAATTTCGAAATAAGGTTTTTCTCCATAAATATCTTTCATTTCCTTTTTCTTTTGCAGCCTTTCTATCCTCTATTACTTATTTATTATTTACCCCTCATTCAACGTAATTCTGTTTATCTTGCTTTGAGTTTTTAGGAGAGGTCTTTGAAGAAGCTTTCAGCTTCCTCTCTCTCCTGCACAAGCTCTTGTTTACTTTGGATTCATGCACATCTGAGAATATGTAGGTAAAAGTGTGTTTTTTATATACACAACTGCACAAGCGTTTCAGGTGTTTAGATTCTTATCCATCATGAAATTCCATCGGGGAGGCATCTGATTGGTCCCAAATTCTGATGTTTTCTATATTATTGGTCTGATTTTATTTTTCACCAACAAATGAATGGTTGATATTATTTGGTTCCTGATTAACACCGGTATGAGATACAGTAAATGACAACTTTAATATTGATCTTGATTTTGTTCAGTTTTGAGGTTTACTGAAGCTTAAAGATGCACTTTACTGCCCAGGTTTCACTGGTGATGTTTAAAACTCAGCTCATTTCCACAAAAACTAAATCTGTTTTCTAGTGTAAATGCGTACTTTAATGTAGAAGCACAAATCCGGCAGAATCAGGTGTTCAAGTCGCACCTGGCCGTCCAGTTTTCACCCTGAACCTCTTAAACTGGCTGCTCTCTATTTGAACACCTGCCTTAAAAGCTCTCTGATGCCTTCTTTTATGTAATTTGTGGCGCTACCTTGAGTATAAATGGCCTTTCCTTATAATGAAAAGGGTCTCAGGTGAAACCACCCCCTCCCTCCTTCCAGTCTGAGGTCTCACCTGAAGTCTGTCCGAGCTGCAGGCTGCTCATGTCCTTCGTAAGGCCGTTGGTTTTGGGACTCGGCACGGCGGCGCAGGTGGACACGGCGCGAGGCGGCCTCTTCCCCGGCACCTTCACCGTGGTCCTCAGCAGGTCGATCTCCTTACCGTGCACGTTCTGCATGTAGTCCTGAGAGGGGAGGGCAGATGGCAGCAAAAAGAAACAAGTCAGCACTTTTCAGAAAGCATTTTGAAAATTGTGTATAAAGAATGTGAAGTCTGGCATGAATCTGCGGTGTATCAGAGGCGTATTTGAAACTAAAGCTGCAGACTGACACAGATGAATCCCAAAGCTCAACATCCTGCTTCACGTCGATTTTCATCCATTTAAGATTTTCAAGCGTTAAGACTTTTCGCGTCTTTTTTTGAGTTGAAAGATGCTAAAATGTTTAAAAACTGAAAACTGACCAATCAGAGGACAGTCTGCATGATCAGATTTATTTCTCAACACATGCAGACCACATTTTCAAGACTTTAATAACTAAGTTTAATTCAGAATATTCTACTATTTTATTGTCGCTGGACCATTTAAAACCTTGAATTCAGATAACATAATTTATTGTGCTTGACAAAAATTAGTGAAACGAATCATTGTGAGTGTGTCGTTCTTTGGCGGGAGGGGATTATTCTGGATAATAAAGTTCCTAAATCCCTAAATTGTACGATGGATACAAAGCCACGCTAATCCCTCAAAGCGGCGCTGAAGTGGACGACCACTCGGACTCTGATTGGCTCCGCCCGTTCGCGGGCACGCCCGACACGTGACCGACCGCTGCCAGACGCCCGATGAACTCTCCTCCAATAGGTGTTAATGACGAACGAGGGGCACTTGTTAAGTCCAACCCCCCTCTGAGGAAGGGTGGAGTGTCGGCGGTGACCTGAGAGGAGCAGGGCATTGTGGGAGGTCGGCCTCCTCTTCAACATGAAGGAGACGAGGAAAAACAAAGCTCACGGTACCCGCTGGGCCGGATTAAAACCCTTGCGTGAGTGTGTTTTCTTGTCCTTCCATCTTTGTGAGGACCAGCATTTTTTAAACCTGGAGGGTCTGAAACACACATTTTTTTTAAAAAGAGGACATCTGTGAAGAGTCAGGACAGTTTTGAGACAGTGAGGACGATTTTTGTTAAGTGACTACATATTTGGGAAATGAAGGCATTTTGTCTGCTCCTGTTTGAAGTTTTACAGTCGGTTTGGTTTGAGGCTTTAGGTTAAGATTAGTGTTAGGTTTGGTGACTGCACTGTGTCTGTGTCTGTGTCTGTGATGGTCTTTACAAGTGCAGAAATACAAATGAGTGCTAAGGTGTAGCGTTAAGATAATAAAATGCATTGGTGAAACGAAATTTCTCGCACCCAGAATTCACGGTTCCAACTTTCTTACAAACACCTGTATATTTGTTAGGACCCGCACTGACGTACATGAGATTAACCTAAATCTAAACCCAATTCCAACCTTAAATCTAAAGCAACTCAGCCATTTAAAGGAGAGACGACCAGACTAAATGTCCCCACTTTCCAGCTCTAAAGCTCTAATTGGTCCTCACAAAAATAGAGCTACAAGAGTATACACACGTAGTCTTATAATACACACACACTCCGCCTCCCTCTGGCAGCTCAGCTGACAAAAGGCCAATTCAAAGCCAAGTGCTCTCGACGGCGTCTTAACAAGCCACCGGAGAGCCCTCGAGCCAGGGGCCCGCTGGGTAAACCCCACACACACACACACACACACACACACACACACACACTCCCCTCCGACAGATTGACCACGGTAATTGAGTCTCTATTTGCATTGGAGAGCTTTCATCCTCGGCCTGATCGTCCACACCATGCAGAGACATCCAGGACGGATGTGTGTATCGACCAAACACACTGACAGCAGGTGGTGCGTGTCTTTGTGTGTATGTGTGGTGTGAGAGAGAAAATGTATCTGCATTCATCAAATTATGAGTGTCAAAGAAATTAAGTGTGTTTAGAGCTGGCTCGAGTGTGTTTAAGATTGTGTGTATGCATGAGCGCACACGTGTGTGTGTGTGTGTGTGTGTGTGTGTGTGTGTGTGTGTGTGTGTGTGTGTGCGTGTGTTGTGTTGTGTTCACTCGGTATAAATGGATGCATAAACGGCGGCGTCAGTGTGAAAAATGCGGCATGGACAGAGATCTGAATACTGCTGACGCCGAGGTAAACAGGAATCCATAAAGAGCGAGCTCGTCCAAAACGCAATCGATGGTCAAAGAGGCGTCGGCAGATAAAGGAGGAGAAGAAGAAGCTGCTCTGTGGGGCTGAGGCTGACGGAGCTGTACAAATGGATAAAAGAGACAGTGGAGCTGCTTTTATTTCAGATGGAGTCTAAATGTCAGAGTTAATGGTTGTCACACAGACTGGAAGTCCAACTAAATTTCACAGCAAAAATATGTCAACAAAACACTGAAAAAACACTGAAAATTAATTGTATTGTCCAGTGTCAAATATAGCATAACATTTTCTTCCCAATTATACGCGACATTTTCCTCATCAGCCTCCCACTGTTTTTTCAACATGGTTTTCATTTTACGCAAAAAAAAAAGGAAAACATCTGAGTTTTGTGGTTTGTGTTTGATTTATGTAGATTAAACCTGAACTCCATATTAAAACTGTAATATGTCAACTTCTTACTCATTGTTGTTCATTTGTAAAACTGACCTAAAGAGACAAAATGTGTGAATATCAGGCTGTTTTCTTAATTTAGCCTGAAACTCAATTCAAAAGTCCCATTGGAAATCTGACGAGTGAAAACTGGATTGAATGAACATCCGAGTTGGACTCCAAAGACAAGTCTGACTGGTACTAATGGCTGATTTTAACTTCTCAGCGTAAATACCGTTCAATCAATAACAAGAAATTATGAAACATAAATGCCAGGGAGTGCCTGAACTACAGGGTTTGTCCATCAGAGAGCAGTGTCAAATGTCCTGCTATTTTAGTCACTATTCTTCTATAACCAAATTCAGGGGATGCTCATTAAAAATTACTGTTTACATTTTGTGATTTTGCCAAGTTTGCTGTGAGACTATTTTTAAACTCCAAGGGTTAAACATTGGCATCAGCCTGGAGCTTCACTTCATAAGGCTGTTGGTTCAAATCCTCACAGAGATTTCACCTATTTCTCCCTCATGCTTAACGGCATTTGTGTTGTATTGTGAGGACGGCAGGAGTCATGAAATATTTTTATTCTCCTCTGGTTCAGTTTGAGATGGAAAACTGTGTCAAAGCTACAGAATGAAATGAAAGACAGTTATAGTGTAGTTTTCCCATCTTTATTTTACTGCATTTGCATTATTTTTATCATTTCCACTTGAGAGTTTATTATTTTTATTTTTTTATTTAGGTTATTTTACCACTCAGGTGTGATGACACCTGGCTGAGTCCCACTCGCTGATGAGGACCATGGGACATGGTTGAAAGCTAGTGAGCGGAGCCTGATAGGAGATTCCGTTGTCACATATGAACATTTTTATTTCATACTTTAGAAAATACAACAGTGCTGAAATGACAATTTTGACAATTGATGAATCATTTCACTCATTTACATTATAAAAATTCCAAATATTTGGTGGTCAGCTGATCTTCTATGATAAAGGGAGATAAAATAAATAGAAATAAATAGATAGAGTAATAGATAAAATCTCAATTAAACAACTTTAACACACAGAGGCACCAGGACATGTTGCCCTCTTCATTCCAACAGAACAATTTCTTAAAAAACTACTGCTCTGTGATTATTTCAGCCTCAAGCCCCGTTAATAACAACTCTCACCACTCAGAATCAAACCAAGACGAGAGGCGATTAATTACTCTCTCGCCTTTTTTTGGCCTGATCTTTCTTCTCTTTAGACGAGACTTTTCTTGCCAATTAGGTGGCATCTATTGCCATCCACTTAATTAGCGGCATTAATGTGATTTCTTTGCACATAGTCGGGCAATTAGCGGCGCTGATTGAGTTTCATTCGATTAGCCTCCGCAAACACGCTAATTGACGCCTGAGCTGCAGATGCAAGGCGTTCGGGAAAACCTGGCTTTTTGGTGCTGGAGGGGGTTTGTGTGTGTTTATACATGAGTGTGTGTTGATGTGTTAAGAGATGAGTTTTAACACTAATTTACTGCATCAGCTGCTCTAATCGGTGATGAACGCGTGCAGTTTTCTCAGTTCAAAGTCTGGAAACATCTCAGGCACGAGCAGCTCCAGAGGGAATCAGACCCACAACCCCTGGATGCAGGAGTGCTTTGCTCAAACCCACCGATCACATGGATGCTGGGACTTCAGTGTACGACCCCACTGAGCCTCTGGGTTTAAACTTGTGTTTTTTGCAGTCAGACGGTTAATTCACCCGCGATTCTCTGGTTTTAGAGCTCAACTGGTCAGCTAGTAATTGATAGATAACTGATTAGTCAGGATTCACTTTTCAAGCAAAAATATCAAAGTTTTGCTGGTTCCAGCTTCTCAAATGTGAGAATCAGCTTCTTCTCTTTGTCTTATGTGACAGCGAAGTGAATATTTTTAACTGTTGTTGAGTCAAAACAAGAAATTTAACTGCATTTTTTTCCACCACTGGGAAACGTTTTACTACTTCCTGTCAATTTTCGACAAAACAAATGAGAGGTTAATTGCCGGTCCCTGCGGTTGTTATACGGTCTTCACACGTCGGGCAGGAAATCCAAAGTGTGGGACGGTTTCCAGAGGGTAAAGGACGACCCCAGGAAGGTTACATGCAAACTCTGCAGGCGAACATTTGCCTGTCACCTGCGACTTATAACATGGTTTATCGTTGGAAACATGTAAGTGGCCTAACGTTAGCTGCTTAGCGTGGCCGCTCGCTCTAACGTTAGGTAGCCTGGATAAATGTGCTCTGTTAGCCTGTTAGGCGTTTGTAAAGTTTATTTTTTAAAGGCACATTATTACAGTTTTGTATTTCTCTGTAATGTAGCACAGAGTTAACTATGTTACTTATAACCTTCTTTCTCAGCCTTGGAACTCAGAGCATCGTCTGATTATCTGGATTTTAAGTCGTTCCTGTTCAGAGGCGCAGAATAGCAAAAGAAAACACTTCAGACCTGAACAACAAGCATCAAAACAGCCCCAATGTCCCTGACGGTGACTTGCGACAGGCTCAGTAAATACCCCCCCTTAAAAAAATTATTGATGAACTGAATTTCAAAAATTATGTTGAGAAAATTTGTAGAATGTGACACGTCTAACACTGATCTTCAGACCAAGCAGACGACAGACAGAAATTCAATGGCAGGAGCGAAAGAAAAAGAGAGTGAAAGACACAAAAACTGTGTGTGTGTGTGTGTGTGTGTGTGTGTGTGTGTGTGTGTGTGTGTGTGTGTGTGTGTGTGAGATAATAAAGCAGCGTCAGGGCAGGATATTGTGCCAACAGGGCAGAGGGCCGGGGCAATTAGCAGAGACATTACAGCTGATATTCACATCATCAACGCCGACGTGGGCAAACAGATGACGAGTCCTAATTAATACACAAGCCATCAACACTGTGTGTGTGTGAGTGAGTGAGTGTCTCTGTGTGTGTGTGTATACAAGTGTTATGGCCAAGCAGTTTCTGGAATCACACACACACACACGAACAGACACACAGGAGAAAGATGAAGAGCTGCAGATAGATGGAGGTCAGTGCAGGCTGGCAGAGCGCTAGAGTCTAATAAGCAGTCAGAGAGGGTTCGTAATGAGTGTGTGTGTGTGTGTTCCTTACATGCAGGCTGGGGTGGTAGGTGAGCAGCCCGTTGTCACACAGCGTCACGTACTTCTTCTTCCACTCCTTGTTGAGGGACTTACCGCTTCTCTTCAGCAGCATGCCCTGCACAGAGGAAACAACAACAACAACGTGTTCAACACAAACTGGAACCTGGTGTTAATTTTGTTCATGAAAACTGTGCCTAAATATTCATAGAATGTGATTAACAAAGAACAAATTGAACCAGGCTGGCAAAACATGGCCGTGTCCAAACAAATACATGCAAGCGCGCACTCCTGGTAGATTACTCTGTAAAATGAACGGAGCATTGCTACTGTTGCTACCTGTTGTTTCATTGTTTTTATCTTATATTTGGGGGATTTTACTCCATTTTGTTTCTTATAAATTTCCTAGTTTTTTTTAATGTAATGTAACTGTTAAAAACCATATAAAGCACTTTGCAACTTTCTTTGAAAGCTGCTGTATAAATAAAGTTATTATTTATATTATTATTATTACCTTGTGGTCGTCATGATGAAAGATAAAATAAGTGCTGCAGAGTTGTAAAGTCCTGTGTCAGCATACAACAACCCTCTGCAGTGTTTTTAGCGTCTGATAAATTCAGGTCTGTTACTCAAACTGGACGTCCTGGATCGTTTTTCATGTCTGGTACCTGAAGCAACAGCTTGTTTTAAAGGAGGGCTGTGTTTGGTCTGAACACCCACTAAGGTCTGGACGGGGCTGAGGTCAGGACTCTGTGCGGGCCAGTCAGGTTTTTCTACACCAGACTGCAAAAACCATTTCTTTATGGCGCTGGTTTTTTGTACTTTATTGTACATTTGGTATGTTTACATCAGGTTTCATTTAGAGATCATTATAATTTACAAATAGACTTACAAAAGGATACTTAGTTTAAGTCTTGGTTTATTCTGCCTTAGGATGGAATTATTTTCAATAAGAGGACATGTCACTACATGTGATGAACTGTCAGCCAAATGTCGCAGCAGCACTTTCTCTGTCTGAAGTTTAATCATGCACATGCTCATGTGTAAAAAGCCAATTAGAAACCCGGGTCTGTGTAAACATGGCTGAGAAATCAGCTTCCCCAAGGAGAAATTGAGCTGGAAATTCAGGCTTCTTCAGCGCCCGCCCGTTTTTTCTTAAAAAGAAATCATCATTGCACGGCTGACTACTCTCTGACTCTGGTGGTCTCTCACAAACTGCAGACAAGTCTGGAATCACACTTTTGTCTAAAATGTCATTAAAAATCACTTAAACTTCTCTCAAAACTGAAAAAAAAAAAAAAAAAAAACTCCAGAAAAAATACAGAAATATGTGAAAGGGGACGTGCACATACTTATACTACAGGCCCTACAAGGAAAAGTGAGTGAACGTCTGTGAATCTGTTTTACTCTTCAATGATTTTTTACAACGTCTCGATTCTTTGATTCTCCTCTCTGTGCACATTGGAGGTAAATTACATTCAGAGTCTGTGGAGCAAAGATAACGAGCTTAAAGCCAGAAGACCAATTAAATACGAGTCCATTTCTGCCCAAAACAACATTTTAACATCAGAAATTTGCACCGGAGCTGAAAGGAGCCCGATTTAAAGCAGCGAGAAGAGAAAAGATTGAGGGAAATCAGCAGATATTTAATTGTCCGACTCTTTTTCTCTCTCTCTCTCTCTCTCCAGGCCTGTTAACATCGCTGTTTCACACTCTCTCTCTCCTACGCACATCAGCTGCGGCTGACTGACCGTTTAGGCCGAGCGACCGCCCGCTCGCCCGCCCACACTTCATTTGAGCCGGATTCATTAGGTGAGCGAGAGACAGAGAGAGCAAGAAGGTCAAAGAGAAGGCGAGAGAGAGGGATCGAAAGGGGAGAAAGAAGGATCAAAAAGAGAAGAGAAAGATAGGGAGAGGTAGGGGGGAGAGTGGGAGGCGACGGCGGGGGATAAAACTGTCCGCTGATTAGCAATTACAGCCGTGCTGCCACGCGTGTCACTTCACTGGACCTCTACAACATTAACACTCCGACAGAGGATATTAATAGAGTCCAGCCGTGAAGGGAGGAAGGGGGGGGGTTAGAGGCACCGCTGGAGAAGAAGGGGAGGGAGGGGGGTGAGATGGACAGGCCAGCTGATAGATAGAAGCCTGCTCTCCGCCATCCCCGACCGCTCAGCTTTCATTAAGGCGGTCGGTGGCGGTGGGACAGAGCGGCAGGCCCGGGGTGACCCTCGCCGCCAGTGACGGCGCATTCGGTGTAATTGGCGGTGACATAACGCCAGGAAGGAGAGTGACAAAGGGGGAGGTCGAATGCAGGCGGCGGCGGTGTAAAGGACGAGATGGTGAGCTATGAAACAAATGAGACATTTTTCTCACCCTGGAACGTCTAAAATATCTTTCTCAAGAGTCTCCAAAGTGAGATATTCGGCAGAAGGTCATTCATTAATGAATACAGTCGACAGTGACAGTCGACACAAAAGAACAGCAAGAGAATGAGATTTGGGAAAATAAAACGTGTAATAAACCCAGAGGATCCTTTAAAGACTTCCTCTAGGGTTGACAAAAGTCCCTGGCCGGACGCAAACAGGGATTCATGGCCAGCGCTTTAACCTCCAAGGCCGCCGGGGTGCTCCTGAACTGGAGGTCCTATCAGGGATGGAACTTTATATAACGACATCGAAGTTTAAATGTCATCTGACAGACTCGCTAATAAGAGCGATAATTGTTCAGTGTAATTCAGTGGTTTATCAGTGAAGTACACTGCAGACTGGAGTCTGTGCTGACAGGGACAATCAGAGTATTTATAAAGGGGTATTAGACCACATCTACATAAAGCCGTGTCATTTTCAAAATGCCTTCTTTGTGTGAAAATGATATTTGTCCACATTAGCGTTTTCACGTCGCATTCGTTTAGTTTTCTTTAAAACAGTACAGACGGACAAACACTACACTATTGTACTATATTTTTTGGCTGGACCACACCAGCGCGAATGTCTGTCACTGTCCGATGAGGTTACACCATTGGTCGACCGGCTGTGTTGGAGTTTCCCTCCAACACTGGAGTTTCCCTCCAACACTTAGCTGTCTGTTCATTTCAAAATGAACAGGCACAAACTGTTCCTCGTCAGCCGACACAGACGTGAACGAGCTTCTAACGTTGTCTCTCGCTGATCGTTCTACAGGTAACTACAGCAGAAAGCACAGCAGTTGCTTTTAACTCATGTGTCTGGTGATGTCAGAGGACGTCACAGTTACAAAACCAGGATTTCAGCAGCAGAGCAGCAGCTTGGAGATGTCTCGGAAGTGACTGCTGGTTAGCATCTAGTCTTAATGGGCTGCGTTTCAAAATACTGTATGTGTGAGCACAAACAGGTGAAGGGCTGAAAGCTGCCGACACCAGGCTGAATGCAAACGTGATGTGAGGACATCAGGAATATGCTAATGAGCTCATTGCATCGTTGAGCAGCAGGCTCCAGCTACTTTCCACTGAAAGTGGTTGTTTACAGCGGTTCCACGTCAGTTTTCAACTACGTCCTCACTTATCACACAATGACCATACGTGGTCCAGGTTTTGACCTAGTCTTGTTTCTCTTTAATGACGAGAGAAAATGAAAAAGATTCCTTACGGGAGTCAGTGCTTTTCCAATTATGATCCCTCTTATATCAGAGGAGACACAACTTCAAGTTCAAATCAGTAAGATCAATGTCGGTGCTGCTTTTTATTATCAATAACTGATAACTGATGTATATTACAGTTGTATGTTGTTACATTTTCATATCTAGACATCTGATGTGTCCATTTCATGTTACACACAAATCAACAACTATTTGTTCGGTATAAAAAAAGATGAGAGACAAGGCCACCTATGCAGAGTCAAACTTCGATACCTCCTAATCAGATATGATTAAAAGTTAATATCCTTCAAGTGTAGGATCAGATACAGCCAGAAAACAGAATCATCGCTTGAGAGCTGCATCGGGTCAGTAATGTTGCAGTGATTTCTTTCATGTCACGAGAAAGTAAAACAGAGCCGTGTGTGTGTGTGTGTGTGTGTGTGTGTGTGTGTGTGTGCGTGTGTGTGTGAGAGAGAGTCGCTGCAACAACAGGGGTTCCCCGTGGTGCGCTAAACGCGACTTGACGAGCTTCCTGCTGTTCTGAAGTGAAAGCTGCCGGCAGCCGTGCAGCTGTCAGGCCAGCTGATCATCCATTACTGCCTGTTAGTGAGCGAGCGGCAGCATGTTTCCAGGCAGGGAGGACGTGTGTTTACATTAGGACTGTCATCAATTAAGATTTTTTTAGGTCACCTTGGGCTCGTGGGATTTCATCAACTTTAATCAATCAAGAAGCCAATTTCACAGATAAAGCTACAGGTTTGCTACTCAAGAACTTTTAATAACTATCAAGGGACAGGAATTAGAAATTAGATCACTTACAAATAAACTACATATCCTCAAATACATTCAATCATGGAAGCTGACGTTTGCATGTTAAGTTTGCCAAGAAAAATACTTCTGAATGCAAAATGTCCTGTTATCGACTCGTAACTTTATGCGAGAATTATTTTTGAGCCGCTGATAAACGTACAGAAAACCCATATGAGGAGTCATGTGACTGCTATAGTAAGAAAACAACTATGCCTGACCACTATAGATTCAAGAACTTTATGGTCAAGTTGTCTCACAAAGAAATTACAGTTGAAACTCCAGGAGTTGTCAAGAGATAATAAAAATATCAAACATAAAATGACACAAAATTACAATTCTCAATTTTTACTAGGAAGAAAGCCAAAAAATGAAGGAGAAACTATTGATAAAATACAGATATCAAAAACTATAATCCGAAAACTACAGGAACTTGAGGTGTGTGGCAGTTTGTATGCACCCAAACACCTCACTACACTTTAATTTTGGTGGTTCTCAGGAAAACAGAGGGAAAAATCTCAACCTATTCCACTGATTGGTTTGTTTGCAGGTGTTACTTTAAATAAAGGAGGGGAAAGTCAGACACTCATAACACCACTGCCATGTTTTTAGCCCACGTTCTAGAGATCAACGTTGCACCGGCCCGCCTTTAAGGGATCCTGAGGATAATGTATGCCTGTGAGGCAACACCTCACTAGAACAGACCTGTGCTTTCCTTCAGTTTTTTTATAAAAAGTAGTCTTAAAAAGACAGAAAAACTGCACAGGTTTAGGGACGTACCAGGTGTTATTTGCTTATTGTTGTTTAACAGAATCCTGAAGACGTTAGTGTTCCCAGACATCAAAAAACAAACAAACAAACAAACACAAAAAAATCCTGAAATAAAAAAGACTGCAACGGGTTAAATATGAGTGCGCAGCTTTCTCCTCCTTTCTTTGTTGGTTTTTATACCCTGATCCTGAGAGGAAAGATATTTCATTCAGTTGTATTTTTTATGGTTGAAATCAAAATACTAATACTATTAAACATTCTGTGTTTACAATTAATGGGAAAAAAACAACATTTTTTTCATCAAAAAATTGGTTAAAAAAAAGGTACAGAAAGCTTTGTTTTCTTTTATGAGTTTACTTATTTTACCCTGGGCTCAGGAACTTTTTTAAAGTAAAGTGAAAAATAATATAAGAGACAAAGAATTTAAAAATAAAGCAGAGAAAAACCTGAATGAGAAGATGAGGAGGATCTTCAAAGATTTTGAAGAGGAGGGTTGATCTCCACCACTGCAGCCTGGCCTGAACTAAACTGAGGGGTGAACTAATATTTCTTACACTTTTCCATCCAAATCTGTTATTTGGGGGGGGAGACGTCAGTGAATTAATTCTGGCCATCCATCCTGAGGATGACAAGTGATCAGTTTGCACGAGGGAAAGGCTAATTGAACGCCGCGTCGAAGCCATCCTGATGGGTAATATCTTTCATTATTCACCTCCCCGGGCTTCATGACACACACACACACACACACACACACGTCGCCTCTTATTTTACCTTGGGGGGGGGGTGTTGGCAGCCATGACAGCTCACAAGGTCTCTGCATGGGAAAATAGATGTGGGAAGATAAATACATCCTCAGATATACTCTTTCCTCGCTGTTCCTGTGCTGGTGAAGTATTGTGGGGTAGTGCTTAGGAAAAGGTCGCTAGCTTTTGGGGGGGGGGGCTTCAGATGAAGTCATTTGTTAGGCATCCGAAAACGTCCAAGGGCATTAGTGATGTTCACAATTGCGGGTTCCTCTTTTAACAGCAAAATACAAGAAACATGAAGAGTCCATGTTTTGCTCAAGTGGACAGAACTAGGAATGTGAAAAAGGAAGCAATTGAAGGCAGGATGCAAGAGTCTTCTTTTAGATCTAAATACGAGTTATAGTCCACCAATACAAAACTCCCCCGGACACAGTTTCTCTTCTTTCATACTGAGACACTTCTTCGCCTCGGTGAAGTATTGTGGTGTAGTGCTTAAGAAAAGGTCGCTCGCTTGAGGGAAGCCAAGAGATGAAGTCATTCGTTAGATGACGCATCCGAAAATGTTCACAGGCTCGTACCTGAGGGTTTCTGATTAAAGACCACAGCAGTCCCATGTCGGAAATGTTAGAAGAGGAAAATGTTGGATGGATGCATGGACATTATCGAGAAGCAGAAAAATGATTAATGAGCGAGAAAGGTGTGCCTAAAAATTACAACTTTCTATTTTATCTCACGTGAAGTTTGTGGGTCATAAAACAGGGTGAAATCCTGAAAAATGACAAAAAGAAATCCTAAAATTTAACACTCTCTTTTTCTTGCAAGCAATATTTACCTTCTATTGTGTGAATCTGAGCACCACTAGAAAGACACTGTCTGATAAAGGAACTTTTTCAGGTTTGTTTCCTCCTGGAGGCTGCCCATCTATTGATACAGACTAATCTACTCTCTAATCACTCAATTCCCCCCCTATTTTTCTCAGACAATGGACTCTCCCCGGGCCTCTTGAAAGGAGTGACAGCGAATCTTAGAGGAGATACAGGGGAGGCGATATCTGTGGAAAAGACGTGGACAAACCCTCCAGAGAACAGGATGATCTCCAAGGGGCCAGGGCCTTTTTGTTCTTCAATGTCCCTGGAGAGCAGGAGGCTAAATTAGAGGTGTCACCCCCTGCAGACAACAGAGTGGGGGGTGACGGCGGGTGGGAGGGAAGCCGGATGCTCACTCCTCTATCGCACAGCCATCTGATCTGGCCCGAGCAGTGATCGTAGGTCATCCATCATCCTCTCAGACAGAGGAGAGTGGTTTGGTTTGTATTGAGTCTGAGATCCCAGTCAGGTCGGTGAAATGTTCACTTCTCTAATCGGGGCTGCTCCAAAAAGACAAGAAACAAAAATAAAGGGGAAAAGACTGATGCTATGTGACTCACTCCAAGTAAATATCACTTTGAAGGGAAGCAGCTGAAGCCTGGTTAGCTCCCTGCTGTAGTTTGTGGTTGGCAAAAGTGAACCGATTTACCCTGAGAAGAATCAGAGATCCCCTTCACAGCGGTATTATAAAGCTGGGTGTTGTTCAAACACAGGAAATGTCTAAGAATCAAATTCGTCACACGCCATAACTCAGATCTGGACCCACTTAAAACCTCTTAACTATTCAAACATTTCCTGCAAGTGGAAGAGCGAGCAAGGTTTCTGCTTCAGCAGGCTTAAACAGAAAAACAAATCATGTGTGACGTAGAGGATTTAAATCACAGATCACAAGGTCACCACTATATTACTCTCAAGCATTTCAGTCACATTGCGCACACAGTCAACCACTTTAAGAGAATTACGACAGGAGTTCCACATGCCAAAAATGTTTACATAAAGGAGGAAGAGCTGAGTTTTGGTGGAGAGAAAACTCATTTTTGACCATTTCTTCAAGGAGCTGATAAACTACTCTGTTCATTATTTTGTACATCAATAAGAAAGGATGAAGAAGCAACAAATAACTTTCTTCTTCAAACACTCTTTAACATGCAGTTATCATGTTAAGGGTTTTTTTTTTTAATGTTGTATTAACCATGAAGTTCTGGTGGTTTTGAGCCACGTTTTACTGCACGGCGCAGGTTTGTAATGTCTGGCTGACCAATGGGTTGGTGCTGTTGAGGGGTTGAAAATAAAATAAATAAGGTCATGTTTGACCTAAAAATAAGAATGACGTTTATGTGTGTTGGCAAAATGCACAACGAGGACTTGGTGCAGAACCTCAAAACATTTCAGGAAGTTAAAGCAGGTCAAATATATATATATATATATATATATATATATATATATATATATATATATATATATATATATATGTATATGTGTGTGTGTGTGTGTGTGTGT
Organism: Xiphias gladius; assembly: GCF_016859285.1. Classification (NCBI taxonomy): domain Eukaryota; kingdom Metazoa; phylum Chordata; class Actinopteri; order Istiophoriformes; family Xiphiidae; genus Xiphias; species Xiphias gladius. The sequence continues at coordinate 792,590 of NC_053412.1, forward strand.
TAAAAGTTACGTTTGTTTGTTACTTGGCAATATATCCCAAAAACCTGTTGAAAGATTTCAATGAAATTTGGTAGAAAGTTTATTGCTTTTTGGTGTCGCTCCTGTCCCGCCTGAAAAAGGGATTTTTAAAATATTTTCTCCTTATGAGCTACACCCCCTACTTGAAAGAAACAGTCTGGCACATGAATCCCACGGCTGTCACTCTGAGTGCTTCTGGATCAAGACCTGCGCTCGACTTTTTAAAAATAAATTTCTGTTCCAATTTAGAGGAGTGTACAGTCTTGATGGCGCTCTATGTTCCCCGAGTGTTTTCTAGTTAAAAAAGATCATTTATTTCCATGTGGTCCTTGACCTGATGACGGAGGGAAAAACTAATTTGTCGCCTGGTGTAAAATAAGCCACAGTTGAGGTAAACGGTACAAACCGGAACATCAGCAACACAGAGAGGAAAACCCACTACCGACATCAAAACACGCACACCAGCAGAAACACAGCCGCATGGGTCTCCACGACAAGGTCGGCGTTGATGAGGCAAGGACAGCGAAGGGCAGGCCCAGGGGAGCAGGATGCAGACCAGATCAAATAAAACACCACAGAAGAAGAGGGGGGTTGAAGAGGAGCTGATTTATCTGATAAGAGTTCTGGGTAATTAATTAGAAACTCAATTATCCAAACCTTACTTCAGCAGTCTCAATTCATTAGTGGATAAAAAACCTCGCCCCTCGTTCAACGCTGACACTCAGAGAGAGACAGGATGTGAAGAAAACAACACTCCTCTTCCTCGGTGAGAGACCCTCAGGTCACCGCTGGTGGCTTTTGTCCGGCTTATCATCAGACGAGTGTACACAACACACCGAATACAAACACACACACACACACACACGTGGCATGAAACAGCAAAGCGACCACAGGGACACTTCCAGCGCGCTCGGAGAAACACCCACGTGCCAAACAAAAACTGTGGAGCGCTCCGTGGAGAACGCTGCGCCGAGGCGTAATGAGCACAATCTAAAAATGCTCTTTGATTGACGCCTGTGTTCCTTGTTTTAATTATTTCTCAAACTAAAAAGGGAGAGACAACCCTCCAACACATCCTCCACCCTCCACCCCCCGAAAAATCTAATTTCCAGGGGTTAGTGTGCATGACAAAAATGTCATCATGGCCAAAATGGCTCCGAGCAGTGACAACCTTTCCCAGGGAAATGATATTTTTCCAATCCGGCGGAAGGCGGATCGTGTCACCCTCGTTAAAGCCCTGATAGCAGGTCTTTAATATTCACCGTCTTAATTAGGGCTGCAGTTAATTTCATTAAATTCTTTGGCTGCTAAATGAAGCAGATTATGAGACATCTTTTATTGCGAAGCGTGAAATTACAGCCTGCCCGCTGCCAATGGCGGGGCGAAACTAATGAATTACAGGGTAAATAACACCCGAATTAACCATCCAATTTAACTCCTTACAGAGCGCCCGGTGCCGAGGGGGGACGAGTAGACTTGTCTAAACCAGCCTGCCCCGCGCTCGTCTTCAACCCGGCGAGAGGCAATTACAACCACGACACTAATCAGCTCCTCACAGGAAGACGACGACGACGACGTCCGAAGCCTTGAGACTTCTGCAAGAATCAGAGGTCAGCGAATCTATTAAATAGTCAGTGGCTGCAGCACCAGTGCGCATGGATGGATTACAGAAAGGGCCGGGTTCCTGTCTGAAGTTTTTAACATTGCTTGTGTTTTTGCTCCTGATCCAGTTCCAAGTTGATTAATATTGATTATCTCAAGACTTTTTTCAGTGATTTAAACAGGTCTGGTGTTGTGCCGTCTGACGGATCTTTTCCACGGCTGAAAACGGAACCGCGGACGTCATTTTCTTGGGCCAGAGCAATCAAAATGTCAAGAGAAAAATAGCCCAAAAAACGTTGATAAGCCTGAAAGAGATACAAAACCAACACAGGTCGATGGAAATCAGCTTACAGAAATAACTCTTACACGCTCTCTTAACTGCTTCCGGCAACCTCTGCTACCGCTTCTGTGTCGACCGAATGTGACGTTATCGGCACAAATACGCCGGTCACTGCTTATCTGTTCGATAACATAATGCCCCATCCCAAACAGAAAACAGCTAATACGGTCGCAATATCAGGCTGAGGAACCAAGTGAACCAAAACCGGCAGTTCATTCTGATCATCAGGCTGACTCAGCGTGTTAAGTTGTGACTAGCCTCCGAAACGCTGCTGAAGAAGATGCAAAGTGGCCATGACAGACAAATGGAGTGTGTTTCATTGAGAGAGGGCTGAGGTGCCTTCAAGAGGACGTAACCTCGATCTTCATTTCAATTTTTCTAGTATTCTCTCTTTTGGTAAAGTGAGATTTTACAACTGTAAGACAGGCAAGCTTAAAGCCCCTTTGAGTTTATTTTTAATTTGTTGAGAAGTGAAAAGAATCTAAATCCTGCCTGGAAAAAATGAACTCAAGAATGGACGGCACTTTGGTACTAACTAGGAAGTATTGTGTCATGGGGCTTTAACAAGTAAAAACACGGTAAGGTCTTTTTCAGAAGCAGGAGTGGAATTAATTACTGTTGAAGGTGCATCATTAGTTACAAATCTTCCTCTAATAAGGACATTAAACTTCTAATTTGAGTCTCTGAACCTTTAAAATCCATCTGAGCATGATTTTAACTCCAAGGTCTCCAGCTCAGATTCCCTGATGGCTTGGAAAATCCAGGCAGCAGTGAAGTGAAAGCGAATAAGAACCATTTCGTCCTCTCATTATCTTTCACAGAGTTGGCCTTGAGTGAGGTGCTGAGTGCCCAAACTGCTCCAGTGGAGCTGCTGAGTGGCCACCAGTAAAAAGGCTGTGTTTGTACTGGGCAGCTCCCAGGTGGGACTCAGTGAGGGTGTAAAAACACCATGGTGCTCAGTCAACCCTGACTGGGTAAATAAAGGTTTAGATGAAGAAGAAGAAGGAAAAAAAAAAAACCTCTCCGGTGTCTCTGCGGTCCCAGCGGCTCGGCTGCTGTGTCGGAGGAAATTAATTTGTTAGATTGTTGGTTTTCAAAGCGCCTCGATCAGCCGCTTGACAGAGACATGAGCGAGCCTCTCCCTCTCTCTCCGGTAATTATCGGCTAATTAGCGGCATGGAGCAGATGTCGGAGGAGCCCTGCGCCGTCAACAGCCTCTGTAAACAAAGCTGGACGCATCCGCTCACTTCAAGAAAGAAGAAGAAGAAAAGAAACAACCAATCAGCTGCCGGTACAGCCAGAGTTTCCTCTGTGGTTTCATGTGGCAGCGAACCATCTTAGCAGGAGGTTTCAGCTTTGACTCCACATGTGTTTCCTGTTTTAGGTCCTCGTGCAGGTGGCAGAGATAAATGTTGTCCCTCAGAGAGTTAATTATAATAAACATGTTCATTCTTGTGTCTTTAAAGGGATGTTTCACTAAATTACACTGCCGCTGTGTTTCCCACAATTTAAGAATTTTTGGCGGTCGACTGGATAAGAAACTCACCATCGAGTATGTGACTGAATTTGAATGCATCATTCTGGGGTTTCATTTACATTTCCAAAAACAAGCTGACAAATACAAGTTTAACAGGCAAAAACTTCAGGGGTTTCAGTTGCACAAATTGAATTCTACATTTCTTAACAGTGTAATTTTTGTTCTCAAAGTAAACCCAAAAAACTCTTCTATACTCTATTTGAAGATTTTGGACTATATGATGTGGACAGAGTCGTGAAGCTGCTGTTGACATGACTCATACCTCAACTACAGCTTAATGTTTTCCTTCAGGACAAACGTCAGAATTTGTGAAATGCCTCTGGGTCTAGACTGTAGACAGAAACTGAACTAAATGATGTACATACAAACATTTGGAGGTAAAGTTCCAAACTACAATTACGCCTCAAAGAGGAGGACACACACATTGTTTTTGAACATTCCCCAGTCACACAACTGCTTTGTTGACATTTTTTTGTGGTCTCATATTAACTTTATTTTCCCCAACGCTTCTGTCACTTGTTTTGTGACTTGTCTTTTGCAATCATTTTGGGTTGATAAACCACCTCACCCCTCGATGCAGTGTAGTACATGGACCCGAATACTGAGTATAGGTCCGTAGCACCAAGTATCTTTGAAAAGACGGTTCCTGATTTAAATGGAAATCTAATGTCATCAGATCTAATCAAACAGCTTCTGATCTAAAGCCTCCGAACTTCAGACCCAACCATCCTGAGCCCACAAAATGAGGGAAAATCTTTTTTTTTAAATCGATTTCCTGTATCTGATACGTACAGATGAAGTTTCTATTCATTCTATTCTACTCATATCTGAGCTTTCCTGTCACACCTGTACTGCGTTTACATCCCCGTTAACACCTACAGGTTAAACTGAAGGAGGAGCTGTTGGATACTGTTTTCTGTCTGAACGACTGAACGCTCGCTGCTCGCCGAGGCTGTGGGGATGGAGGCGACGACAACGAGAGCCTACGTGACACAACTGACCTCGCGCCGCCCACACACACACACACACACACACACACACACACGTTAACGCACTGATCCTGGGCCCGTTATTCTGTGAGCATAAATGTAAACACTGATTTTTATTTATGTCATGCTGTTTATCTGTGCATGATTTTTGCGTGAATACACATAAGATGTGCTTGTGTTGATTTTTACTGGCTAATTGTGTCAGAGTGGAAGCCCGCCTCGTTCTCATTACAGCGAACTGAGACCACCATGCCCTGGCCTCTATGTGCGTGTGTGTGTGTGTGTGTGTGTGTTTTTAATGAGCGCTGGACTATCTTAACAAAGGCGTTCCCCTTTAACAAAAAGGCGAACCCGAACCGCCGTCACCTCGAGTGGCCGAGAGTCGCACTGAGAGTCGTTCTAATGAGGATCAGGACCGATGAAGAGCGAACAAGAGGCTTAAACGATCCTGCACACACAGGTATAACACAGATACACACAAATATGCGGACACAAGACTAGAATAAACTGAAGAAGAGGAAGAAGTGGGTTGCTGGCAGGAACACTCAGAGCTGCCGTCAAAAATTCTAATTAACAGAAAATAATCTGACTGAATTTCAATTTTCTTTCACCTCATTATTCAGTCTGACATTGGGTTTTTCATATTGTAATCTTCATATTTTGATTTAACACTTACTTTAAGCTTTAACCTCCCTGCTGTTAAGAGGATCTGTACATGTAGTGATTTTCACACTGACTACAGAGCTCACAGCAGCGTATTGTGAGGAGGTGTAACTTGATTTTACAGCGGCGTGTTGTGTTGCGGCAAGCGACGTGACGCCGCTAATCTCGCTGGCAGATGTCGGACTCCGTTAGGTCATTGTCCCGGCCTTCCTCCGAGGTACGGCGGTAATCGGCGGTCGGTTAGTGACTGCGGGTTGATGAGGATGTTTGTGAATGCTTGTGGCTGTAAGCTGACCCCCGACCGGACTGATAAACTCGATCAGTTTCATTTCATTTGTAATGAAACTGATCATCAAGACACAGTATTTTCGTGTTTGCTCTTATCCACATAAGCAGAGTAACAACTGTCTCAGCATCCCCTCTCTGTGTGTCCTCCCAGGTTCAACTTGACAAGGTGTGTAACAGTGACTCACGAGGCAAATTGAAACACTGGAGTGGGTGATTCCTGATTGGCTGTTCTGTCTCCGATCTGCCTGCTACTGGGATTATTACAACACCAAAGAGACGCAAAATGACCTCAAAGAGACATAAAGCGACTACAGGCGGTGCGTTGTTGAAGTTGCTTTCTGTCTCTTTCAGTCTCTGGGTCCTATGGGGGCTTTTACTTGTCAGTGCCCAGGGGGCCTTGTCCATGCCTGGGCTCAGATACGCTGCAGAAAAACCGGTGGATGGATGGATTAACCATTTCAAAAATAATGAATTAATTTGCTAATTTAAGTTTTTGTTAAAATCAACACTTGCTCATTGTGAGTCGAGAGTTTTCTAACAACTGTCTCCTGTCAGCACAAAGTTACAACTGATATTAATGTCTGTGGCAGGCAAGAAAAAAATATTCATGATCTTTGTACAAGACACTTTCCAAGGTTTTCTAAGGCCTGGTTTGAGTGAAATGCATTCAGTGCTTTTTAAAACTCACCCCTACATGTGAATAAATCTCAATTAAAATATGAAAAGCTACGATTTTGTTAGAAAGCGTGTGCTCATTTTAAAAGCATGCTGTGAGGAGGTTAACATTAATTAGTAAGTCAACTAGCTTTATAAATATTATACCCATGGTTCCTCCATTTTTATGGGCACCTGTGCTACTGATTTTTTTTAAATTTGTGTTGGACCCTGAGGGGAAAACCTATTTTTTCACAGGCTGATCTGACATGAGAAGAATCTCCTCAACAACTTACAACCGGCTCTTTCACACAGATTTCTAGTTTATTAAACTGATTTGATTTCGTTTGAACATAAGAGATGATGACTGAGTGATCATTTCTTACACTGACAGGAGGGAACGAGATGTGAATTTTATCTTAATTCAGTGTCGCTTTTGAGCAAAAGTGGACGTGGGCTCTCATTCAGACATGAAGCCAACATGTTAAACTGGCAGAACAGAAACGGATCTTTTTCTTCATGGCTGTATCGGTGCAAATCCATGTTCAGTTTGTTGCTGAGATGAGGCCAGAGTTGACTGACTGAGCCTGCGTGTGTGCAGTGTGTTATTCTCTGTTATAAATGTCTGGTTGAGTTCATGTTGGGAGACAAAAAGGTGACAGAGACGGAGTCAGACCATTGTCTCATTAAAAACAAGTGTGAAAACAGTGCTAATGGGAGAACACACACACGCACACACACACACACACACACACACACACACACACACACACACACACACACACACACACACACACACACACACACACACACACACACACACACAAGCAGAAACACACACACACAAGCAGACACACACACAGAAAGCAAAATGGAGTGCAAATGGAGCGTTAATGGGGAAAAGGTAGTTGAACCTTGAATCTGAAGTGCAATCTCTCTTCCAACACACATAGAGTCACACACAAGAGTCTTCATAAAGCACACACACACACACACGCACACACACGCACAGCCTAATTAGGGAGCAGGTCCGCAGTGTGTTGAGCCTGTCGTTGACTCTGAGGAGCAGGCAGGCAGATGAGGCGAGAGCGACCACAGGGACCCATCAAATCAATTAACGTCCATTTCCAAAAAAATACAACAGGAGGAAGCCCGGTGCCCTGCCTCACAGCGCTGCCCCCTCTGCTTTATTCTGCTCTGGAGGGGTGGGGTTGGGGGGGGGTGAGTACGTCTGCCATGCCGTGCCATGCCGGGCTAAGTATATGTCTGGTTTTACTGGCGTGGATTTGATCCGTTGACTTAAAAAATAATCAGTGATTTTATTGAGCAGCTTTTTGGACAACGAGTACTGAATAATAACCAACCTGCTGAGTGATTGTCTGTAGATGAAGAATCGAGGATTTCAGCTGTGATGATTTTAACAGAAAAATCAACTGAGGGGAAACTATTTTTTGTTGGTGATATAATATAATAAGTACTTCATAACGTTGCTGTACAGTGATGATCACTTATGTCCAAATAAACTGAGGGATTAACTGCTCCTCTGTGTGTTTAAGAAATTAGGAACTCACTCAAATTTAAACTCACTGGATTATTTGATAAATTTGTTATAGAGTTGAGAGCAGTGCAGTTTTTTTCCTCAGCCCATAAAAAGCTACCTGGAGACACACGGGTTTCACAGCGACAGCACGTAGCACCACTCAATTTTAGGATCATATCAACGGCTGTATTGAACTCATTGGAGTCTCTTTTAATCAGAAACACCCCACAGGTATATTTTCTACTTTGCTTAAAGGAACACTGGTCTTACACACACACACACACACATATCTCTCTATAGATATATATATATATATAGATATAGATATATAGATATAGCTATAGATATATACAGATATATATATATATATATATAGATATATATATATATATATATATATAGAGAGAGAGATCTATATGTATATCTATAGATATAGATATATACATATACATACACATATACATGTGTATGTGGTTAGCTTAGCTTATGCTGTATCATATTTCCCGGTAGAGGAACAGAAATATAAAAACTACAAATTGTGGTTTTGGGGCGCGTCAACGTGGTGGATAATGTTTTCCTGATCAACAACAGCATAACCGTCCAACTCAGCGCTGCTGTTTAGCATTTCTGCTGGTGACAACCAGAGTCCGGGAGGTCTCTGCTCCGCAGGATTTAAAGGCTTTGATCATGGAGCCGCTACAGGAAACGCGTTGTTCTTGTCACCAAGGTTAGTGCCAACTGCTGTTGTTCGCTAAATCCTCATTTATAGAATAAGCACTGTTCTTCAACCCTTTTGATCGCAGTCATAGACCCTGGTCTCCTTTGAAAGGGAACTCTTTAAATTTTACAACCAAACAGTCAGAATCAGTCAAAGAGACACTGAACCGAAGTAACAGAGGCACATATGTGGTGGAAATGTAAGGTCTTTTTGTCTTGATTATGTTTTTGGGTCATAAATAAGGGAACATAAGGCCTGTAGTTGGACATTTTTTGTGTGGAAAAAAACCCCAGAGCCAAAAGTCTGAACCACAAGCTGCTGCAGTGATATGGATCCTAAAATGCTTTGCACAGATCAGGAGACTTAGAGTTTAGGTAGAAGTTGTCCAAGTTGTGTGGAGTCCGGTACGGACCAGAACAAACCTGAAGTAGCTCCACCAAGGCCAAAGCCTCCCACAGGTGGGACGGTGGGTTTTAAAAGGTTAAATACTGCAGGGAGAAATTACGCATAAGCATCAACCACCATAGTGAGTTGTTGTGAATGGTAAATGATTGATAGATCTGGGATTGAATCTGGACTTGAAAAGTGAATCTTCAAAAAACTAGGGAATGAGCACAGAAGGAATAAGAATAAAGAGATGTGTTGAGCACGGCAGGTTCATGAATCAGTCAACATCACCACATCACATGAATGCAGCAGAAACTTAAGCCAGACTCAAAGTCAAGGTAGATGAACACATGAGGACATAAAGCAGCAACACGATTCTTTTACATCAAATTACGTTTTCCAGGTGATAAGAGAGAAGATAAACGTCTTAAGATTGAAAATTGTTCAACTAAGACGCTTTTCTGTCCTTCTTTGAAATGGAATATGTCACATTTCGAATCATTCTTTGAAATTATTAGAGACTCGAGGCTGCACTCAGACCGAATTAAGTGGAGCAAAAAGCTGGACTCCGCCCGCTGAGCCCCACCGCTGAATTGACACCACAGAAGAAGAAGAGAGCGGTGCGTTTGAAGCCGCTGGGAGACGGAGAGGGATTTTCACACGACGAGGACGGCGTTCAGCGTCAATTACTGTCCGCTCTGCTACGACAGCACAGCGGGGTCTTTTCTTAAACGACGACCCCAAACAAACAGCAGCAGCAGCACATGCCTCCTCTCTCTCTCTCTTTCTTTGTCACTCTGTCTCTACGTCTCTCGCCCGCTCTCTCCTGGAGAGGCGGCTCCTAATCAGAGATGCGATTTGTTCATTAGGAGATTACAAGTGAGGCAGCAGCGTCGACACAAGAGGCGCCGATTAGTGCCTGTTAATTGCCTGATTTTGTTGGGAGCCCCCCCCCCGTACCCTTCTGCCACCTCTCTCACCCCCCCCTCACCCTCTTTCTGTCTCAACTACTGCTGCTCCAACATGAGGGGAGCTCGTTTGGAACAAATTAAGAGCCAATTCAGGTGCTCTCCTCGCCGTCGCAGCAGGGATGTGTGTGTGTGTGTGTCTGTTGAGGTTGTGGCGATGTTCACCTCCTTGCTCGCCCTCCCCTTCATCCTCTGCTTCCCCTTTTTCTTTTATTCCTTTAAAACGCTGCTGCCAACGCTCCGATCAAAGAGCTCAGGAAGGGAAAAAATGAGAGGAAAGGAGGCAGCTTTGAAAGGGAAAAGAGAGGGACACGAGGAGGGACACGAGGATGGACATGAAGAGGGACATGAAGTGGACGAACAGAGGGAGGGTGGGAGGTGGAAGCGAAAAAAAAATAAAAAGATAGGAAAGAAAAGAAGAGGAGAAAAGAGCGATGGAGGGAGTGACAGTGAAATCCCTTCCCTCTCCTTCTCCTAATGATCTGGTTGGAGGACCCGGGAGAGCCCCTCGCTCTAATTGATGTCAAGTGTGTGATTTCACTGTTAATCAAGGCCGAGGCATCAAACAGAGAGAGCCAGAGAGCGAGCGACAGAACAGGCAGGAAGTCTCCGTCTCACCTGTTTGATGGGGATGGCTCGCCCGCTGCCGATGCTGTCGGCTCGAGCCTCCAGGCCTTTCTTGTCCTTGTCCGTCTCGCTCGCCTTCCTCGACTGTGGAACAACGAAACAATAACCTTTATTACTGAGACTAATTCTGAGTTTTCATTTCAACGGCGCTGCAAAAAAAAAAAAAAAAAGATATGGGACAAAAGAAATGCTCAAAATGCAACCTCAGGATATTCAATTTAATGGGATATGAAACTGAGAAAATCTTGACACTGGAAAAGGTGAAACATCATTTGTCAAAATAGCTGCCAATTAATTTTCTGTCAATCGACTAACTGATTAATCAACTAATCATTTCGTCTTTACTTGAGACATTAAAATAAGATTGTTGAGTTTCAGAGTTCATTCTTGACCTCGCCGCAAACAGCAGCCGGCAAAGCAATCGTGCCTCAAGGTCCATTTAGTAGCTGTTGTGGGGCTTTTGATCTTATCACATGATCATCATCATGTGACATGACTGATAAAGAGCTCCTTCAGCTGAGACTGCTCTGCCCACTGCTGTTTCCAATTGTGCTCCTGTCTTTCGTGGTGTTGCATGGTATTTCATTTTATCGTCAAATATAATGTCATATATATTAACACAGTATTACAGTAACATAGTGACAAGTGGTTGCTTCCAGTTTCGAACTCATTTAAACGTGACAAAATAACACTTAAACACACTTTTAGCATCTTAAGACGATTATTACCTGTTAAGATGCTTCAATTTAGTGTGTAAACACGTAATGATCTTTGATGTCAACATGAAGAAGAAACTAGACATTTCTGACCGAGCGGCTCTGGATATCTCACCTCCATCTGATGCACTATTTGTACTAGAAGGTTGCACTAAATCTGAGCTGACATTTCTCAGACTCCACACATGTGCGTCTGTAATGGATCAGACTGAAAAGTTTCCGAGTCAGACAACGATGAAGACTGTCTTTTTTTTCTTTCCTTTTTTAAACTCCTGTTATAATCTACTAAAATTGAAAAATGAGACAAATTATAATAAATCACCATTATAATTTCATGTGTAACAGGATTTTCATGGGCATGAGGATTGTCAAATTTGAGATGGTCAGTTTTACACACACGCAAGAATCAGAATGTCCTTGACTGAGTTCATTCATCTTATTGTCAGTAACTTCACAAACTACAACCTTCTCCCCTGAAGCAGGCACGTCTATCAGGCAAAGGACTCACAGTGAAGAGGTTGGAGCGGCGTTTGGACTGCTTTCGGACGGGCGTTGGCGTGTTGGTGGTCTGCGGTACGTCGATGCGGAGCTCCTTCTGGCTGGTGCTGGGCGTGGACGGCACCGACGACGAATAGTCGCTCAAACTGCCGCCGCCGTTACTCGTCTGGACGGACGGAAAGGAGGAGGAAACAAAAATCAGATGTTCAACATTCAGATGTTTTTCTACATTTTTATGCTGGAAAATAAGACTGAGCTTCTGTAACAACCTCCCTCGTGTTCTCACAGTTTCACAAATTCACAAACACTCAACAGGATTTTAACAGCTTGAGATAAAATGTCAACTTTCACTTCACAATCAAAGCTGGAACAAAAGCAGATGACATTCTGGGATTCAGTGAAATCTTCAGAGAAATCTCACAAACGTTGATTAAAATATGGTTTCACACATATTTGAGAGTGTATGATTTAGAAATGTGAGTCCTTGTGGAGCATTTTGGAATAAATCCCTCCCTTTGTAGGTCGTCTGTGAATGTACGAGCCTCTGCACTGTATGAGAAAAGTTTCCTAGTGTTGTCTAACGTGTTGGACGTCTCATCAGTGTAATAGGTGTCTCCTGAGTGCAGGGCGAGGCGGCAAACACTTGACAGTAATCAGTGAGAGCTAAAGATGCACCGAGGGCTGTTTTGTGGAGGCGGCGGGAAGATAAACACGGCTCTCGGGGGGATGTGGCGGCGCCGATCAGACTCGCTGAGCGATGGCTTTTTAATGAGAAATCGATGGAGGATTGAAGGATGAGGATCGAAGAGCTTAACGGCCTGAAGCTCCAGCAGCGCGGGGAGGGGGCGTCTGTGCGTGCCGACACATGTGAGAGCCGTGTGGCGAAATGCACTTCAGTTTGTGGTGAACATCAGACGTGTGCAGGGTCTTCACATGTGTATTTGTGCCTCTAGACCTGTTGTTTCTGCTAAAGTTTGTCAGTAATTTTTTGGATTACAGAACACACATGCACACTTGAACAACCATAAAAAAGAGTAAAAGTTTATCCTGCCCTGGGAAACATTAGATTGATGAAATAAAAGGTCCACTTTTTAAGCTTTTTCCAGAGCTTTCAACTGCATCTCACAGTCTTCATCAGGAGATGATGAAGCAGTCGAAGGTAGTGGGATACAGTTGAAAGCTCCAAAAAGAGCGTTGAGATGTTAAGATGCATTCGTCAAACTAAGCAAAAATTAAAGAAGGTTCAGTCTTGAGCCATTTTTTAGGATTGTTTTTGTCCGAGTTGGACGAGACAACTGTGCAAACTCCTGGTGTACGAGATCATGTCATATGACCGGAATCTCCACAACAGAAACTTAATGGACCTTAAAGACTGACTTTTTACGAAGAAATGAAAATTCCTCCGTGTTGACCTGTTTAAGCCCATAACTGAAACCTTACATCTCCTGCCATTTTTAAAGAGATCACAACACCAAACGGCCAAACACGTTTGTTTACTGTTTTTGGGACAAATGTGCACGAGGCTTGTGTCTATATGAGACATTTTCTGAATTCATTATTTTGGGTAAATAATTAAAGGTATAGTTAAATCCCTGACTTTGTTACAGTGGTTGGTGCGTCATGGTGGAGTCTACGTCAGAGGCGTACAGCATTAATCACAGCTCTGAAGCTTGACCTCTGACCTGGCTGATGTGGACGGCCGACACTTGTGTGGAGCAGACGGACGAGTGACTCGGCGAGTTGGGGAGCGACTTGCACGGCCCGATGGACAACTGCTGCTTCTTCCTGGTGGCCACGATCTTCTGGGCAACTGAAACGCAGGAATCACACAATAAGATAATAGTGTAACACGCAGTGACCAAAGGAACAACAGGAAAGTGGGCTGATTATGAAAAAGCAGAGATGACTGTAGACGTGTTTAACACCAGAAAAACGCAGGAATTACAAACATATAGACGTACTGTTTTTTTTTGTGTGGACGCGTCGGGGGTGAAAGCCTTTTCTTTTGTGCGGTGCTGTTTTGTTGCAGTGAAATTAAAGACTTTTTAAGGACTTTTTAATACCACACAGAATGTAACTTTTTACCTGTTTCACCATCATACCAGCCAAAGTCTGAAAGTATGATGGAAAACCAGAGGCTGAACTACAACTATTTATTACAGTTACTATTTATGAAGTAAAAATATTTACTATTATATCACATTTTTATATAACAATAAGTCAGAAAAGGGATGGATGCGTCAACCAATTAAAAATAATTTCTTTCCAATGGACCAATGGACAAAGAAAAAGAGAAAGAAAGTGAACATTTATTCAAGAAAGGAGAGACTTTTTGAGACCAGCGTATGCAGATTATATCATACAGGCTATGTACACTTGTGGCATATATTGAGGTCTTAGAGACAGTCTAGCATCACCTGGAAGCTGCAGTGTTCAACAACAACAAACTATCTTGGTGACGTTGAAGATTTTTAAAAATAAAAGAGAAAAATTGCCACAGAGGAGAGGAGGAGCGTCACCCAACACAGTGAGCCAAAGGAATCGTCATCTTCAGCAGGGTCCCCCCCCCACACACACATAAAACCTGCATCCATGTCCAGCTTGATGTGTTTTACTGAGCAGTGATTCTGCAATAAAGTGATTTTTCTGCAAGTGTCTAAAGCCTGTAAAATCACCCGGAGGAGCCTTTTACAGTTTGCATGGGGCTGAAAGTTTAAAATCTGAGAGCAAAAAAAAGTAGTAAACAGAGTCACACGCTACATTTTCTGGTTCCAGTTTAACAATTACAACTGGAATTGAAGAAAAAAAATCCCTTTAATATCAAGTTTTGATGTGAGGCATTGTACTGACACTAAAATATGTATGAAACTGAACTTTCTGTAAACTTGATTTTAATTCTCAAGTTTTCTGTCATTCTTGTCATTACCCAGGGAGGGCTGATCAATACCTAAAAAAAACTAAAAAAACAAATCACTGTAGAGACAATTAGGGACGATCCGTTCCTCGGATTGGCTGTTTGAATTTGCTTCGTATTACTGAGGTCTGAGACTCATGGTCCACCAGTCTGGTCCAGACTGAAACATCCCAACAACTGCTGGATGGATTCCTATGAACCTTTGTGCTGACATGCATGGCGCCCATGCCCTTCAGCACAGACAGTGGACCTGTGTGTTCGTTCTTCACAAGCTGATAAAGCGTTTTTCCACATCATCATCATCATCATCATCAGGTCAAAATTTGAAATTGGCCAGTACTTTTTTTATGGTTTACGACCAGATAACTGGAAAACCTTCCCATCGGCCTCAGCGTTGCTCACGAAACACCGGGGTGTAAGGCCGTGTCATTGTGAGCATGCGAGCAAAACGGCGTCAGCATGTAGCTCAATGCAACACGTGATTAAGATTAAACAAAATGTAATGATCCACGCACACATGTTGAATCTGACAGAAGCTCAAATGGCTTGTGATTCGATTTATTACAGAAGCTCTGCCAGACACTTATGGAGCTTTTTGCTGCTGGTGAAAAACAGTTTAAGACAGAAACGGTAGCACGACAAAATTGTCCCAGTTTAAGAGTTTGATGCGTAAAAAAAACACGTATTTAATCTGCTGCAGGTCAGTCAATGATCTGCCTTTAAGTTAAAAGCTGATCACATGGGAGTGGGTCATCAGAGTGTTCATGTAAGGACGGTTTCACAGTACGGCAGCTTGAGTTTTATGACTCAGATCTCAAAACATGTACGCGCTGCCACTCTGCAGTGGTTGTGTGTTGTGTAGCATATTGTATGTTGGAAGACCAGAATCCAGGTACACCAGTCCAACTCCGACTTTCTCATATGGTGTATTCAAATTAGAAAATTAGAAAAAAAACAAAAACAGAACAAACCATTACTTCAAGAGCAAAACAGCACAATCAATGTCGAAGTTCTGAGTTTCGATGTTGAGGTGAAATCTGTGACTTTTTCCGTTCATTGTCTGTTTTTGCTCTGAACGGCTTCATCGCACCGTGGAGGTTTTTCTTTTTTCCTTTTTTTAAACAATACGACATCTCAGAGTTTCTTCTCTCTCTCTTTTGCTGCCCTTGGCTCGGCACCGTGTCACCTGGAGGTAAATGTTTACGACTGGCTCCTCATTAACGAAGCCGGGGGCTTTAACGAGCCCAATTAAAACAATGGTTTCATCTGCGAGCGCATGAAACAGGCCTGTGTTTATTGGAACAGAGATAATGGAGTCACTAAAGTCTTAACTCTCTCCTGCCTCCGCTCCAGCGCCACACTCCTCAAACGCATCATCAGACTCAACGGCACTGTCTCTCCCAGCTTTGGTTTTGGCCCAAATTTTAATGTAATTGTGAACGGAGGCTGGTGAGAAAGGCCGACGCTGCCAGCGTGACTAAAAAACTAAAAACCGGATTGTGGCTGGGAGCCTCTCGCACACATGTCAGCGTGCCCGTCCTGCACCTGGCAGGCTGTATATTACCTTAAGTGTTAAGAACAGTTATGATAAGACTGTGCTAAATATTTAAACTGCACGATTAATGCGATTTAACTTTATCCATCAATCTCGGTTCTGCTCTGAGAAGCTGCCATTTCTTCTAATGGAAACGTCTCCCCTTTGATCAGATTTATGACGGGGCTGCACCACTGGGTGAGACATAAAGAGGGGGGGGGGGGACTCTGCAGTGTTTCACTCTTTTCACTTTAAAGTCAGACGCTGAAGCGACAGTCAGCTCCAGATGTGTGCATCACATGGTTGAAGACAATCATGATGTTTATCAGAACATATGTTGTAATAGTGAAAAAGGTGAAGTAACAGTGTGGACGACTGAAGAAGTTAAACACATGGCAGATATGAGTTGCTTCAGGTCACTCAGGGCAACTCGTCAACGCTTTTCGGGGGGTTAGAATGACAAATGAGAAACGCAGCGTTAAAACTGCACAACTGAATTTCAAATCCTCGCAGAGATTCCAAAGTTTCCAAAAATACCAAATTTTGGGAAAAGTAGAATATTTCCATTTGACGGTGCTGCCATAAAAAAAACAAACGTAAAAAAAAAACATCATATAGCCATGATTGTGTTACCTGTGATATATGATTCTGGAAAGTGGGGTTTGTGTGTTAATCAGTTGTTATGACAGTAAATCAGTAAAATTAAGAATAATCAAAGGTTTTGCCAACCACAAAAAAAAAAAAAAAAAAACCCCTGTAAATCACGAGGGCGCAACAATGAAGTCAACACATTCCAGTGCTTGATATCTATGTGAACCCGACACTGAGCTACAACCACTGGAGACGGTCACACCTCTTTAAACCTGTAGACGGTTTTCTCAGTTTCGCAAAATATGCAAAACCCACTTTTGCGAGTTGAGCGTGAAAGATCATTCGTCATCATGGTAGTTTGAAAAAACATAAATATCTTCTTTTTTTTTTTGTATTTAGCATTACTTTGGTTTCGTGGTCTCACGCTGCCATCTAGTGTCCTTTCAGAGAAAAGACGCCGTATAAAGTTCCTGGACCCGGATCTAGTTCAGATGTTTGTTTACATGCATCAGTGGTTGTGGACTGTGTGTATGTACAGACGTTTTGTGTTAATCAGTGTTTTGTGCGTATTCCTGTTTGTATGAGGTGCTTCACATTTGTGTTTGAGTATTTTTGTGTGTCTGGGTGAACGTTTCTGAGTGATTGTGTGGGAGGTCATCTGAGCTCGTTAGTACCCTGCGTCTGCTCTCTAACACGGATTAGAAAGAAGTAGAAGAATAAGTAGTGTGTGTGTGTGTGTGTGTGTGTGTGTGTGTGCACGTGTGTGTGTTGGGGGGTTCATGTCGGTGCAATTAGGCTAATTAAATTAGCACGCTGATGGACGAGGGAGCACGGCACTGTCACCCTCCCTCCTCCCCCTCCATCCCTCACACAGAGGTCACTCCCCCCGACTGGACGAGGCTTCACTTCCCATTACAGCAAATTACACGTTAACAGCGCGCACACACACACACACACACACACACACACACACACACACACACACACACACACACACACACACACACACACACACACACACACACACACACACACTGGAGTCACAGCCTAAAACAAAGAAAATTACGGAAACAAATAAAGACAAAACACATTCAACCTTGTAATTATTCGTTTACAGGAGGAGTCATTGATTAGGTTCAACGATGGGCCCGTTTTCCACAGCGTTTGTTTTTGAGAATTTTATTTATTTTAAGAATAAAAACAGATTTATTAAACTTGTTGTTTTAGGGTTGTTTTCAACACACGTCAGTTACAGCAGCTCATGTTACTCTGGAAATCATTTGGCATCAATTGGACTGAGGGAACAGATGTTTCAAGTATTTTTTTTAATGAAAGGTGCCAAAATGTATTGGCTTTAGCTTCTTAAATGTGCATTAGCCCTACAACTAACATTTATTTTCATTATCAATTAATATGCTGATTATTTTTTCAATTGACTGATCAGGTGTTTGGTCCGTAAAACACCAGACAATCATGAAAATAATTTCCCAGAGCCCAGGGTGCTGTCGTCAGATAGCTTTTTGTGTTTGACCAACAGCCCAAGATTTTCAGTTTACTACGACGCAAGACTGGAAAAAAGTGGCAAATTCTCACGTTGGAGAAGCTGGAACCATCAAACGTTTGCTTTAAAATGGACAGAAATGACGAATCAATTATCAAAACAGATGCTGATTATTTTTCTGTTGATCAACCGATCGATTCATCAACTCTAGTGTGAATATTGTCCGGTCTTCAGTGAGAGTGAACTGATATTTTGGGGTTTTTGACCGTTCGACTCAGACAAAACGTGCTTTGAACATGTCAGGTCGTTGTAAGAGCCATTTTTCACTTCAGCTCTGACATTACACGATCAATTAATTGATCTAGAAAATAACTAAAAGCTGAAAGGGCTGGTGTTTAAAGCCGCAGAGCCACCGAGGGATTTTTTTTTCATGGTGACAAACCTCAACCGAGCACTAGTGATGCCCTCGATCAGTTTATGTTTATCACTATTCAAAACTTGGGCAAACCGCTATAAAAATAAGATTAAATTACGGCTTCTGTGGGTTTGAACCTCAAACAGCAGGCCAATTATTTTTTAACACTAAACGTTGTGGTCACTCATGCAACTTCCTCCTCTCTCGCTCTCTCACTGTGCAGCCGCTGGAACTCATCAAAACCTTTACTACATTTACGACGCTCGCCACAGACGCTTTATTGTCCCACACACACAAACCAGTCACGTCAAATTAGTGCGAATCAGCGTTTCTTCACCAGGAGCCTCTGCTCGTCGGCGTGATGATCCAGCTGATAATGGAGCTGAATATGAACGCTGTAATTACAGCCCCCCCCCCACGCCGGCCAACCAGCCCCACCCACCCCGAATCAATCCAGAGGCCAAATGAAGCGAAGGTCTTAGACATATGCATGTGAGATCAATATATACACACATTCCCTCAGAAATTTTATTCATGATCGACAAACACGAAGATGTCGTTTAAATCAGTGTCGAGGAACAATCTGTCGGGGAAAAGGAGAAAGTCTGAGAGTGAACTTTGCTCAAGATGACAATGAAACATCGAGCGACAACTAAAGCCGAGGAAGAAATGAAAAAAATACAGGCAGCGGAGGATAAACATAAATATAGAAACAATCACAGAGGATCGAGAATCGATTAGGAATCTAAATAATTATGTTATTGCAGGTCAAACTGAACCGTGGATTTAATTAACAAGAAATCAAAATCTTAAAATCAGTTTTAACATATAAACTACAAAATCTTCAGACAAAAGCCAGGATTGGAAGACGACGTGTAAAACTGGATTTACTGTGAATGTTCTAGTAAATATAATTAAGATAAAGGAATAAATCACCGAATAGGCCACAAAGACAATAAAAGGAAGAGTAGTTTAAATTCTCAGTGTATTTTCAATATATATCTGTATATAACCTTCTAACAGGTGTTGGAGCTTTTCTTCATTATAATACTGAAGGAAAACTTAAATAAATCTAAATGAATATTTATCAATATGCGTATATAAAGCACAAATACAAAGATTATAGAAAGAACATAATTTGTAGAAGGAACCAAGTTACAGTCCTGAACTGTCTTCATATTTTTTTATTCTCTGTCTTTTTATTCAGTTTCCTGTCTGTGCTTGAGCTTTTATTTTGGAAATCCATGTCTACACGTGAACAAACAGGTGCAACGAAATGTGTTTAAACAAATTTCAGTTTCTGAAACACGAACCGAGTCTGTTCAGCCACAGTGACTCTGCAGATCAGCTGACTGCAGCTCTCTGTGTGTGTGCGTGTGTGTACTTGTTATCATATTCCGGTGGGGACTTTAACCTGAATGCACACTAACCTACGGGAACTCATGTGGTCCCCTCGGGTCCAGACTGGTTTTTGAAGGTTAAGACATGGTTTTAGGTTTAGCTTTAGGTTAGGAGCTAAGGAATGCATTAGGTCAAGGAGTGTCCGCACAGGGATAACGGAACTAACGTGTGTATGTGTTTGGACATGTATATTCTAGCAAATCATTTTCCCACACATGAAAAAATAAAAGCAAAGGCAAATACAAAACGCAGAAATTGTTTTGCATTCAGATGCACTTTCAGTTGTAGTAACACACACACACGCACACGCACACACACACACACACACACACACACACACACACACACACACACACACACACACACACACACACACACACACACAGCTGCAGGCTGCTGTCATGTTCCGCGCGTCAAAAGAAAACGTGAAACTCATCGTTCTGCTGGATGATTAAAAAACTGATTAATTTGGGATAATGACGAGAAGAATACAAGGAGACAGTGTCAGACACAATAAGACACATACACACACACACACACACACACACACACACACACACACACACACACACGGCAGAATAATTAAGAAGATAATAAGGCAGCGTTTAGTGTGGAAATCTTCCTTCTGGGCCGAGAGCACTGAGAGCAGGGCTTATGATCTACTGCCAAAAACAGCTCCTTTCATTCATGTTTCCAGGATTTTCCATCAGCTGTTCTTCCTCTGTGGTTTCCCTCGATGCTGCTGCTGCTCAACCTCTGTTCTTATTATTAAAAAAAAAAAAAACCCCAAGAATATTTGTATTTAATACTGAGAGTTTGTTACACTTTCACTAATATTTACAAACTGTGTTATTAAGTGTTTCTAGTGTCAAATCTGTTCAACGCCACTTCACTGTTGAGTGTCTGTTCCTGCACTGCCCCCTTCAGGAGAAACAGGGCTGGTGTTCTGGTGATATTATGGTTATTAAATCTCATGTTTAGACTCAAACAAACACTGACTGTCTCCTGCTAACAAGTATCCTGATGTATCTGATTCCTCTGAGCCACAGAGCTCCGTCGTTTCCCAAAACTATTAAAAACACATCTATGAGCACACACACACATGCAGTCCTGTTGCCACGCATACACACTACAGCACCAACTGTGGATTAATCCGCCGCTGAAAATAGACCCCAACAAATTCTAATAATTTTCTAGAAACTTTCCTCAAAATTTCCCCAACAATTAGCTGGTATTTGGAGGTAAATCACTAAATCGATATTTCCAAGATAGAAGACCTATGCAATTTGTTACGAATCATAAAAGAAATGGAGTAAGTGAAGGTGTGAAGTTTTTAATTAGAGCCCACATGAGAATCGCGCCCGATTGTTTCTTTGAGCGTAAACCGTCTGGTTTCCACTTCATAAAGTGACCCAGTGTGTTTGTGCTGAAGAGCTTCACCTCAACCTGTAAACACAGCCTGAGCTTTCAGCAGCAGAATCTGAGCCGCGAGTATAAAACTCAGGTGGATGCAGACGGAGCCAGAGGCTGACAGACTCAATGCAGCTCTGCTAATTAACCGCTGAGTCGTGTCATTTATTTCTCTCTAATTACAGCCGTTAACCCTGCGCCTGCCGACCAGCCGCTTCATTAACGTCTCAGCTCTGTCTCCTCTTCTTAATGTGCTTTCAGAATGTAAAAAATGAGCTGCAGGGTTTACTATTTGCAAAAATACTCCAGCGCAATGATAGAAAAAAGCTTTTCTGCCTCGCACTTCTTTTGTTTCACTGACAGGGCTGAAGCTATAGGACGAGTGGTTCAATCTCCTCCCGGGATTTGAGCCTTCGGATTTTAACCTTCTTGTCGCCACGTCCTCTGAAAACTTTTCACATTGTCCAGAGTCAATAAATCTGAACCCAATCTTTCCTCTGACGCTAAAAGTCACACATGTCAGTGTTTGTTTTAGCTAACCTACTACATGAGATGGTCGGGCAGAACATTATATTGTTTTTAGTCTGTCATTGTTGCTGTACTGCAACTGCAACTATAGAATAGTTGAAACTAACTAATATAAGTAATGTAATATAGCACCACTTTTGAATGTCATGATTATATATGGATATTATTCAGTAACGTCAAGTGTGGGCTACAACTGTGATTATGTCTGATCAGTCAATCTTCATATTAGGGTTGGGCCAATAGATGACTGGCCGACAGTCATCATGGTGACCCCCCCCCCTTTATTCCACAGCGGATAAAGTAAAACTGGGTGCCACTCTGTTGTCTTACAGGGATATGATGCCTACAGCGGATTATCCAGCAAAACACAAAACAGAGGACCTGATGGCAGAGTGGCTGGGAAAATGTCCGGATGCCATCGTCCATCACGACATTTCGCTGTTCGATTTGCGATTCTGCTACTATCTCAAGTTTAATTAAAAGAAAATGATGAAAATCTTAATTGCAACATTGGTCAGAAAAAGGGCTT
The DNA here is from genome assembly GCF_016859285.1 of Xiphias gladius. Taxonomy (NCBI): domain Eukaryota; kingdom Metazoa; phylum Chordata; class Actinopteri; order Istiophoriformes; family Xiphiidae; genus Xiphias; species Xiphias gladius. The sequence continues at coordinate 814,958 of NC_053412.1, forward strand.
TTGGAGGTTGAAGTTAAAGTCGTCAGGACAAGATGAATAATGTCAGACATTGTTAGAGATGACAGGGAAAAAAAAGCCCAGTAGCCGTAAAGACAGCCTAAATGATCCGGCTCTCAGTATATCGTCCTGATAAATGATCCCCACCCGTCCAGCATTTCCAGGAGGTTAAATCAAACACTATGAATTCCCTCTCACCTCCGGTCTCAGCAACTTCACTCTGAACAAAATGCTGAAAATCAAGGTCAGACTTGTAGCAGCTCTGTGGCTGTTTGGTCATGACTCTTAGATGCTCCATCTTACGCCCAGTAAGGCCCAACAACATTCACCCAGGACCTTGACGACTCCGGACACTCTCCTCCTCCTCCTCCTCCTCCTCCTCACCTCGTCTCCTTCCTCCTCCTATAATGTCTGATTCTTTTATTAATCCCGTCGGGGAATCGTCTCTTTTTGTAGGTGTCTCCCCCTCCCTCCCTCCCTCCCCTCGCTATGATAAAACTTAATTGCAGTTCGGTTTGAGCTAAATAGCTGAGCGGGTCCATTTAATTCTTAATTGACGTGTGATTAAGAGGGGCCGAATGGGGCATCGGGAGGGGGGGGGAATGTCACCTTCCCAGTGGACTGGACTCTGGTCTCCTGACCACAACTGCTGACGACGAGGTTATGCTGGACACTTTCGCTGTGTTTTAACAGTGTGTTGGAAATGGACAGATGGCTCTTACCGTCCTGGAAAACTCGTTCCACGTTGAGGCCGTAGGTGGCGCAGGTTTCGTAGTAGGTGCAGCGTTTGAGGTCGTTGGAGAGCTTTCGGGCCCGGCTGTCGTCGATCACCCTGGGGTTGGCTGAGCTGATGGCATCTGAGAAGGAAAAGGAAGAGAAAGGGCTCACGTCTTATGTCTTTACATATCAAAATTTCCAAATGTCAGTTTTCCTGAAATCCTAACCCGCACATTTTTTGAGAGTAAAATGACAAAACTACCACCTGAACATGTTTTACTCTTTCTAAATGTAAAGAAGTGTCGTGAGTTCTTGTGAAACAGAAAGTATCTAAAAATCTTTGGACTGATTTGCTTACTGATCATTATGTCAATTTTCCATATGAAGGCAAAAAAAAAAAAAAAAAGCGTGCTACAAATAAAGAAATATGATTTACATTTACATGTATTCATTCGGCAGATGCTTCTGTCCAATGTGCCTTAAAAATGAAATGCAATCTGAGCCGCAGTAGGTCAAGGAGAAGCCACGCTTTCATATATCTTATGAAAGCTGCAAGATCAGCGCTTAATAAATGTTCCGAGCACAGCTTCCTGGTTTAAAAACCGATGATGGAAAAGGGAACACGAGCACATTGTTCGGGGAGAGAACACCGGAAACTTGGGTGATACTCTGGCACCCTCTGCTGTTACATGTGTGGCAATGGAGGATTTCTCCTTCTCAGATGGTCCATTCAATGTCTGTTTCAACAATGTTTCCCACTCTGTGGTCTGTGGCCATGAAGACTCATCTGACATTACCACCTTGGGCTTTAGGAAAGTGCGAAGGGCATTTTCTGACAGGATATGGACCAAACAATTAATTGAGTAAAAATCCCGGCAGGTTAACTGATGATGAAAATAATGAGAAAAATGTCAGGAACTTGTGAAAAAAAACAAAAAACAATTACAGTTTCCTAAAGCTCTCAGTGATGTCTCCTAATTGTTCTATTTGCCAAACCAATGGTGTTAAAACCCCAGAATATTCAGTCTACAATGATATAAAACATAAAAGAACAGGAAATCTCCACATTTAAGATGCTGGAACCAGAGGATTATTGACAATTTTGCTTGACAAACAATTTAAAAGACAGATCAACTGATTACTAAAACTGACTAATTTTACTGTCAATCAACTGATTGTTTCAGCTCCGTTTCCTTGTGTAGTGGTGTTTTGTATAGTGAGAATAAAGAGACACCACTGAGCTTTTCAACTGTAATCCTGATAATACTCCACTAGATGGCAGCAACGCATTAGAAAGTCATACAGATTGTCTATGGTGTGTGTGTGTGTGTGTGTGTGTGTGTGTGTCCGTCCCACCTTGCGTGCCGACCAGCACCAGCGGCAGGTCGGCGGTGTTCCTGTAGTTGGCGAGGCGGCTGAAGTAGTGGTAGACCGTCTGGAAGCTGATCTCATCCTCCAGACTGAAGACGAAGATCACAGCGTCGACCCACAACGCAAACTGGAGACAGACAGTTTGAAGAAACAACTTTATTTACATTTAACTCTGCAGAAAACAGGCCACAACAAACACACTTATTCCTCCTGGAAATTACAGAACCTTTTTTAAAACGTTAAACGCTGTATTAGTGAGGTCTTTTTTAGGAACTGGGAGCTGAGAACCACACAGAGGTAAAGAAGTCAGAAAGTGTTAAAAGACAAACACACACATTGGGTTGGTTTAAATCTGCACTGGGGATTTGTTGACTATGAGAAAAATGTAGTTTAACAACAGACTTATCCTTAAAAGAAAACTGATGTTCACAGGGATGGAGAGAGGGAGAAATGGAGGGAGGGAAGGAGATAAAACTTTGAAAGGCAGAGAGTTCAGGAGCAAAAAGAAAACAAGTGAATTATTCATGAAGTTTCTGTCTAGACTCGCTCACGTTAGAAATCCATTTGGTCAGTTTGCAGGACAGACAAAAAAAAACAAAAAACCCTCCAGTTTCATCCCGGACGGATTCTCTCTGATCACGCAACACAAAAAACTGTGTTTTTCATGCGGCACAAAAACACGTTTGTCATCCAAATCGAGAGAAGTAGTTCATTTTTAAATGAGTGATCTTAACATTAGAGAAGTTTGATGAGAACCATGGTTAAAAACACTTCTTTCATACATTCAAATTATGAATGAAAGTGGGAAATTTCTTGTGATGAAACCACATTTCAAATTAATTGTGACAAATCTGCCCACATCATAAACTACTCAGGTTTGTAGGTGGAAGTAACCAAGCCTCCATTACTGCTCCTGCATCTCCCTGTGTTAATGACTAAGGGATTTTTTCAGGAGACTGTGCAGGAACCTGTTATATTCACTGAAATAAAGTCCATCATCTAAAAATCTTAACATTTTTTTTAAATAGTCAAGCCTAGACATTATTTCACCAACACCACACACAACACCTCACATCCAGATTGTGAAAGTCCGAAGTTCGTGTTATGTTTTTTCCCCCAAAACCAGTGACATAACCAGTAACCTGTCTTTCTACATTAACACACACAGCTGGCCGTGAGTGACCCAAACACCCCTGCATGCGAGGGAAAAGTTTGGCGAGCAGGCTTCGTTCAGGTGCAGTACTCACCTGAGCCTCTGGGGGGCCCCCTTCATCTCTGATGAGCAGCAGGTGACTCTGACCGTCGACCACGATCTCCTTCTTAAAGCGACCGCCTGCAGGAAATGACGACAACCATCAGAGACGACGCGGGAGAGAAGAGCAGCTGGATGATTCATGTGCGTCTGCTCTACAGGGGAATCGGTGGGTGACTGATTGATTGATTGACTGATCGATTGGGTGAAAGATGATGAACGCTAAATGAGAGGAGGGCGATCGGAGAATATGTACGATGATTAAAATGAATAAACATGATTTTAAAACAACGTGTTGGGGAAAGAACTACATTAGAAACAGGCACACAGTGTTACCGTAACAACCACCTGCAGCTGAATGTGAGGAATGAAGCTCTGCAGGTGAAAACATACCTGGATGATGATGATGAGTGTGTGTGTGTGTGTGTGTGTGTGTGTGTGTATGCTTGTATCCTCATTCTGTCAAAACTGAGACAATGACCTGGCTGACACATACAGAAACACACACGCTGTAGTGGAGCCGTATGACCTGAATTCTCATCAGACTTAGAAGTCTTCCTCTAATTTGACGTCTGCTTTGCCTTTGACCCCTGATGTGACCTATGACCTTTGACCTGGTCGGGTTTTCCAGTCTCAGTTTGGCCTGTTTTCTTGAAATACATTTTCTTCGTCATACATCCTCTAAAAGCTTAAAAAATTGACTTGCGCTCACATTATTTTTGATATTTCATTTCTTGTCCGACTGTGGATCAACAGTGAGTCTGTAGGGACCGTGTTCCCGTGGGCGACGGCTCAAATGTAAAAACAGAACATTTTGAGGTTAAATTCTGCTCACTGAATGAAATCCACAGTGTGGCGCCCTAATGTAGTTTCACTGAAGTTCTCAGATGTGATTCTTTCCCATGACTCGTCCGTTATACATTTTTATTTTAAGCTCATGGGACTAGACTCTGCACTCGACCTCCGTGCTTTTGGCTGTATGTTATGTTGGATGTCGAGCTGATCAGTGGGGCTTCGTTCATCTTGTCATCTGCTGCTGACGAGGTCAGACTGATTGTAAGGGCGGAAATAAAAAGGGCAAAAAAAAAACATTACTTATCATTAACCTCCCTTTTTTTATCCTTTTAAAGTGGTCCCTTAGTTTTTAAAAAAAATATCTGATGCTGCCTTTCTCATCTTGTGTTTTTATAATGCACTGAATTACCTTTAGAAATGAAATGCGCTACATAAAAACACACAGGGTGTAAAGGTACAGTCTGATTGGTGACTTAACAAATTCAAAATGTGAAGCGGTTACGCTTTTTATCCTCGTTTAAATGTCTTTACTGTTTGGAATATTGTTGTTTCTGATTCTGCTTTCTCTTCAAATAATTATAATAGTTCTTATTATAATTAACTTGTATTTAAGTCAAATTTAATGCTCACAAACTTGTGGATTTCCGCACCATATCCCAGTAAAAAAAACCCACACATTTGTTTTTTCCTGAGAGTAAAGAGACTCCCGCTTTACAGTTACTTATCAAAGTGACGCCTGAACTTTAATTTTCGGTGAATTGTTCCTTTAAGGAGAGAGCGGCAGCTGCTAGTGAAAATATAAACTGCAGCGGAGTGATGTTTCAGTTCTGGTCAGTGTGGGAACAAGCGTCTCTTCCTCGGGATTTACAGGAAGTCTCCCGGACTAAAAATGGAGCCCGGACGTTAATTCAGGTCCCGTCTTCGGGATCAGCTGATCTCTAAACGCCGTGGACGAGTCGGAGGGAGCGGACGGAGCCGCAGCACAGCATGAGGAGATCGTCGCTGCGGCAACGGCCTCCGCCACACCGAGAGGGTAATGATACAGTGCATGTTTATATGGTGGTGAGGACGGGAAGAGGTTGACCACACACACACACACACACACACACACACACACTATCTCAGAATAATGTATAGCAGTGGTATGCAAACAGTGGCAAGTGGGCCAAATCCGGCCGTCCAATAGAAATATTAGGCCCCCGTGTAAAGCTGAAGTTTTCCCTTTCCTCAAAACTTTTGCATGAATGTTAGAAAGTGGCAAAAGTGAATCTGTGTGTTCAGTGTGTCTCATTAAATAATCAACGTGTTGATAGAAAAGATAATAATAATAAATGATCTGGTTCCTCTAATCATCAGAATGGAAGTGTCAAAGAAGAGGTGTAGTGAGGGGGTTCGCGCCGCTGCAGCAAAGCAGACGGCTCAGTGCTGGTGTGTTTATACATTTATGTTTATCTCTACACAGTGGGCGTGTGTGTGTGTGTATGAGGGAGAGCAATGCAACGCAGTTTGTTGTTTAATGTATACGCACACAGCTGCAACGGATGAAGAAGAAGGGGAAGACGAGGACAGTCAGTTTAAAAATAAAACCAAGACATGAAGGACGGAGCTAAATGTTCAGTAGCAGCAGCCAATCAAGGTCAGCGTCGGGTTCAGCCTCAAAACGGTCCTCAGCAGGTATGAAATCCACCTTAAAGCCCACGTTTTACACCGTCCACCTGCTGCAGGGTCGGTGTTGGCGTTTGGTGGCAGCGGCTGTGAGAGGGACGTGTTTGTTGGTGCTTCGTTTCCTTCGCGGAGGAAAACCTGACAAAGCGAATCGTGTCAAACGTAGGATGAAGACGAACTGGAAGAGGACGCTTAAATTCAAAACGATTCAGACCCGCTGTGACGTGCCAAAGACGTGCTCCGTGTTTCAGCGGTGGAACAGCATCACCAACGGTGGAACCTGAGAAAGAATAAGACCGATCGACTCCCCGTACTCGTTAAAGAGCAACAAAGACTCATGGATCGACCGGTTTTGTTATTGCTTTATCAGGCCTATGTCTTGTGTAAAATGTCAGACAAACATGTCCTGTCAGTTTCTCGCTCTACGAGAAAACGACTTCAGCTGTGTTTTTGGCTGCAACAAAATCAAACGGGTTTGAAAACTGACGTTGCGCCTGGGGCAGCCTGAACCGGAGGACCGGTCGTGATGGGCGTGAGCGTGGATTTCGTTCCAGTTCAAAGGTTTTGGTCTTGGATTCTGAGAACTTCGTCTGGGACAGGGAAAAGGTGACGAGAACCATTACTGTGCACCGGTCCTCAGAGGTGCATGTTTCCCTCAATCTCCACGCAAAGACGTCAACGTTTACTTCCCTGAATAACATTTTCATTCTTGTGTCTTTAACCCATACATTTTGGGGAATTGTAATATTTTAATCACTTAAATGCAAATGTACTCAATCAGTTAAAAAATACTTTAATATCCTGGATATTTCCTGTGTAGTTTGTTTCTAATTGAAGGGAAAATTCCTTGAAATTTAAACTTTATTATTCATATACTGTATCCTGAATTGCACAGTTGCCTGTAGTGATATTTCACATCTCAACGTGCTTAGCTGACCTGTTTTGTTCAGTAACCCAGAAAGTAAAAGACTTTCTGGGTTATGCAAGAAATTTATCTCTAATTTGCCCAAAATTAGCATCAAATTAAACGGCTCTTTCTAGGAAACTTCATGGAAATTGGTGGGAAATTATGGAAATAAAGTCCATGATTACTCCAGTGGCAAACTCCGGGCTCCACATAAAAGGACTGATGTACACAGAAAAAAAAAACTGGAACTGTCCATTAAAACGTCTCAGCTTTCATTACATGTCATTTTCTGGTCTGCTGGGGGACGACACCGCCACATGAGATCAGGCTTGTTCCTACTTTTGAAGTAATAAACAAAGAAGAAGCGTAGCACCAACATTTCTCTAACATTCGACGAGACTGAGAGGAGGCGTGACGCTGAACCCGCGCCGTTCTCAACACGCTGCTGTCAAAATCACAAGGTCGATGGATGGAGGGATGGACGGATAAATGGAAAAAAAAGCGAGGTAGAGGAAGAGAGAGAGGATCGTTACCTGCGTCCACGTCAGCTAGTTTACAAGAGCCACAGAGAGAAGAAAGAGAGGAAACAAAAGCAAAAAACATCAAAGATGCAGCCACAGTTAATGCGTGCACAGTCAAACCCAGCACCCAGAGAGCAAGAGTCCATCAGGGGGGAAAGTTGAACAGACCAAAAGACAAACCAGGTATTTAGGGGCAAGAAAAGAGGAAATCAAAAATGAGGTGAAAGAGGGCAGAGACAAGAGAGTGAGAGAGAGGACACAAGAGAAACAGATAAAACAAGAGTACAAAAGAAAGAAGAAAATAATTAGGCAACAAAGAAAGGAAAAAGGAAATAAAGGAGAATAAATAGAAACCAAGAGAAATGTGTGCATACAGAGTTTTATATACGGTTCAGCTGGAGGTCAGAGAATAAAACACAAAACACATGATGAGCATCTGAAAAGCTCCTGCACAACAAAGACAGGACAGAGATTTAAATGATCGTGGCTGGACATGTTCACTTCTAGTTTTCTTTTTCCTTTGTGATCATCAATGAATCTATTCAGGTTTTACAATCAAAGATATCAACCATTCTTTGCTTCCAGCTTCTCTGTCGCGAGGATTCGCCGTTTTCTTCTTAGTCTTGTGTTACAGTAAATGGAATATTTTTGGGTTTTGAGCTGTTGGTTGGGAAAAAAATGTGTTAATTGGGATCATCTCAGTTAATGAATGAAGGAAATAATCACCTGATTAATCTATGATAATGAGAAATGGACAAATTTACAAGCGGAACGCGTTAAAACCTTGAAGACGTCAAACAGAACTTTTTGCCTAACTGAGTCATCTAAGATGATGAGTTTATATAGCTCCTGTCGGATTCTCCAAACAAGCACTGAGTTCATCTTGTTTTCTTTTTATGCAAGTTGGTGCAAACCAGCGTGCTTTGTAACGAGCAGACGGATGGAGGACGTCGATCTTAGTGTGTTAAACATGGACAGAGCGGCAGGTTTTCTTCTTCCCCGTTTTTCCTTTTTCCACTTAAGTCAAATGAAAACGTTTTTAGAAAACAATAGAATCTCTGAATGACGTCTGGCTACTTGTGCGAGCAGCAGCTACAGAAACATTGAAGCCACAGTCAGCAGCATTGGTTTGGTGGTTGCGGGTGATTTCCCAACCAGAGCTCTTTTCTGTTTTAATGGATACCATGTGCTGCTGCTCAAACACTCGGCTAGAGTTTGACTTTTTTGGGGCTTTTTTTTTTTTTTTTTTTTTGTGGGGGAGCACTTTCAAAACTGGCAACGCCCCCCTGGTGCAATTACCTGTACTGTCACATGCTCCGTGTCGCCTTAGCAGACCATACCGGAGTTTTTATGGCCTGATCTCTAAAAATCCAGGACAGTTTATAGTCCGTCTTTGCCGATCACAGGTTTTCAGACTGGCTGATGCTTTCAGAGCAGCCGGGGGTTCCAGTTCATTTCAGCCGTGCTGTTAAAAATCAATCAATCAATTTGTGGCTATAGAGAAAGACAAAAAGCAGCAGATACCTGCTCCATCAGTGTGAACATTTAGGGAATATTTTCATTTTCTTTTTATTGTCTGGTGGAGAACTTACTGTTGGTGCATTCAAGGACAGTCAGACAAGCCACTATTATCCACTGTGAAACTCATTTTTCAAGCAAAAATACCAAATATTTCCTAGTTGTGACTTCTGAATAGAAAAGATTTTCTTCCTCTCTTTGTCTTATGTGACAGTAAACTGATTTTTTTCAATATCAATTAATCCTTTAGTTTATAACATTGTCCATCCCAGCTTCTCAAAGTCTAAGATGACGTCTTTAAATGTCTTGTCTTCTCTAACCAACAGTTCAAAACCCAAAGATATTCAGTTAACACAGAGACATAACACAGAGAAAAGCAGGACATCTTCATATTTGAGAGGCTGAAAACAGCATTTTATGCCGTTTTTTGATTAAAAATTACTTCAAAGATTAACCGATTATCAATATAGTTAAGAGTAGAGTTTTGAGAAAAACCAAGAAAAGGAAACTAAATGTTGAGGGTGAAGCCGAAACTCAAACGAGCTGCAGGTTTCAAAGTCTCCGGCAGTTCAGCACCAACATGAGGCTGTTGGATGAGTTTTAAAAGGAAACGTCTTCAGCCTTTTTCTGCTCATTAACGGGAGCTGGTGTGAGCGCAGTCATCTGCAGCCGAGGCTCCAGTCTGCAGGATAAGAATAGTTCTGGTTGGTGGCTCTGTGGCTCTGTGGTCGCAGTGCCGCTTGAAAGCCACCAACTCCGCTCCCAATCAGTCGCCATGAGAATCCGGGCTGCTGTGTATTTTTAGATCTGAGGAATTTCAGAACAACACATAAGCTTCCCCACTCTTTTCTTCCCGTTAAGCTCCTTTTATTTCTCGGTGGTTATGCAACGATTTCAAAGACTTTTTTTTTTTTTTTATTTAATTGGAGTGAAATCACCACTTCCTCGATGGGCAGCAATGCCAAGTAATTAGATCAAAGATTTTGGGGGGCTGTTGTTTAGGGCTGGCTCGGATACGGTATGTGAAGCTGCTTGAAAAGCCATGTTGTGTTGCCTTTGGCAGAGCTGTGGTGTAATTAAGTCCGAGCGGTGGATACAGACCGTTGGGCATTTAGCAGTCTGACACTGGAACACGGAGCTGCAGAGCCACGGAGGGCATTTTAAGGAGAGGTACGTCACCGCTGAAGAAGATTTTATCGTTTTTTAGTATGCACACCTCGGAAAAGATCTGCTCTGGGGATTCCCCGTCACCACAGCTGCCATTTCTCTGCTTGTAGTTTCAGACTATTTTACTCCCGAATACAACCCTTTGGAGCCCCTTTTATCAGTCCACGTCTGATCAACTCCTTCAACGGCAAATTAATTAAAAATTAAACTGTTCTACGGCTGATATTTAACTTCAAGCGCAGTCCTTCTTTACCCACTTCAAAACATGGAAGGCCTTGTTTCTCCGCCGCCGGACCGGTAGCTAAAACTGGTTTGTGGGCCAGTTCCGGGTGGGTCCCCACATGACAAAAGCAGCAAAGTTTTCATCCTAAATAAACTGCGATTGATGGTTTTCAAGGCTTTAAACATACAAAGAGGTCAAGAAGGGTTAATGAGCCTCCGTCCTAAGGGCAAGGAGTTAAACTCCTCTTTAGGGTCCAGGCAGAGGAAGTTCAAAACACGGTGGTAATTATGTCTTTACTTGATTTCAGTGCAGCGATCTGGTCTTTTCTGTCTTGTAATAAAACTGTGATGCTCATTTACTCAAAAGTCATGAAATTAAAATACAGTAAATTCTCTAAGGTATAAAACCCTAAGGTCAGCACGAACAACTAAAGGCTGAGTAAAAAGGCTGGATTAACCTGCATTTTAGTAGCTCACGTGATTCAGTGTAACGTACATTTCCACCACTAAGCTTTGGTAAAAAGCAGCCTGTGTGAATATGGAAGTTACTCGGAGGAAATAGGTTTTTATAAAGGCCGAGGAAAATAATGTCTTTGTCCAGTCTCAACAGGACCGATGTAAACGTGTGAATTTGCTATTTTGTAATTAAAAAATCGGATTAAATACACAATCTAATAAGAACCCGTGATATATTAAGTAATTTTCTTCTCTTCAGCTGGAAAGTGTGATATTAAGTAAGATTATTATTCATTAGCATAAAATGAACTGCTGCATCCACCTGTGTAAACACTGAAGCAGAAATTCAATAAAGAAAGAACTGAAAATAAAATATCTGAGAGAAACCTGACAAATGAAAAAGCCTGAATTAGCTTCTGTTGATCCTCAATCGTCAGCACTTCAGGAAAAACTCATCCATGACGCAGTCAGACCCACCCAGTAGAGACAGTTTCCGCTCGGGAGGCTGGAGATCGGATCCGGGTTCAGGAGAGATTAGACTGCGGAGTGGAAACTGTCTCTACTGGGTGGGTCTGACTGAATCCGGATCCGATCTCCAGCCTCCAGAGAGGGAAAAGGCTCGAGTGGTGAAATATTAAAGGAACGTGGGGCTTTAGGAGAAGTGGGTCTTTGCCTGGGGAGGCTTCTGTACTGTACAGTATGTAGGGGAGCTTTAATATTGGATGAGGAATATGGCCATCACTGCAGGGCGTGTGAGCAAAGACAACATAGGAAACTACAGTTAGCTTTCTATTTTTCACAAAGGACAGTATGGACTTCTGCAGTAAAAGATTAAGCAGCTCCGGAGAAAAAGCGTGGAGAATAACCGCCTTTAAAGTTTTATAGATGGTCCTGTGTCAGTTTGGAAAGCATATTTAGTTATTTAATATAAATCCTCTTTATCAAACCTGACTCCTCACGTCATGACTATTTTTAGTGACGTAACTGTGCTCCCAGGTCTCAGATACAAAGTTGATGGGTTGTGTGATTATTACTGATGGAAATGATGGGGAAAAAAACTAACAAAATTAGGAACTAGTTTGTAATTGAATTCTCTAGAAGAGCGCTAGAAAGTGGACACATCTGCAGTTTGTTTTTTTAGAAACGGAGGCGTAACACGTAGATTTTTGGAAATATCAGGTTGGGTTTTAAAAAAATACAGACTAATGCTGAGCGCAAGTGATTACAGCAGGTTCTGGTTTGGATTCATGAAAACAACAAATCAAAAGTAATCAGTCATCTTACTCTTTAACGTTCTGAGAAACTGTTTCAGCACTAAACTCGCCCCTAAAACCACAAACTGTTGACTGAGTGAGAGCCGGGCTAGCTGTCCATCTGAACGTCCCGCTCTCTGAAAGAACCAGAAGACCGGTTCCAGAAATGTTGAACTCTTCCTTTAAAGGGTTAATTGGGCTGTTAAGCGCCCACAAACCTGTTAAAAGTAACTCGAGATACTAAAGAACAAGAAGCTGAATCAGCCGCTCGACTGAACAACATGGCTTTTCATTGATAGTTTATCGATAATATTTGCATTTTTTGAACTGTTGCTTGGTCAAAACAAGCTTTTCGAAGACATCGAATTGGGTTTTAGAAATCTCCACAGATTGTTTTCCTTCTTTTCTTCAGTTTTATTTACCGTTTTGAGAGCCCTCAGATTTAACCCTTTTCCACCCGGCGGCCCTGCCCCGGTACCAGGAACAGGCTGTGTCTGATATTGAAATGTGACCAGCCGCCGACATTTTGAGAAGGTCGCCGAGTGTGGCACACTGGGGTCTCCACAGCTCTCCGCACGGCTGAAATGGAGAGGCTGCCTTGTACTATTCTGACTTAAATGGCATTGAGCTGCATTTCAGAAGAAGAGGTTCAGTATCATCAGTGTCTAACGTGGGTCTGTTTTATATTTTGTTTTTTCAAGGCAGACAGAACAGCCTAAGGCTTAATCATGGTAGGTCCTGACTCTAGGCTGGGAACCACACATTTAATACTGTGAACTAATTTCTTATATTAACACATTTTCTCGCTTTAAATGTTTTACATATGAACCACATCAAACTAGCGCCCCCATGGCTGCTCAGCATTGTGGTCTGTGTGAAAATCAGGGCCTATCAACATTTTTTACTCGTCCCGAACCCAAACCGAGCAAACTTTTAATTCAAGCCCGAAACCAAAAAAATCAATAATCACTATTTTTCTTTGAAATTAGTACAAAACCGCCCTAAAGTATGAACCCTAAAGTTTCAGAAGTGGACTGTAGAGCTCAATGCGTGACTGTCTCTCCTCTTTTTATCGGCGTTTCTGCTCTGTTGGTCAAATCTGTGCTTTTATTTCCCTCTGAGTGCAGGATGAGGACGAGGAAGGAGAGAAAAAGGCTTATAGGAACACGGGGCAGGGAGAGGAGGGGATACGAGCTTTGAGCAGTTGCGTGCAGGAGATGGAGGTTGTTAACATCTTAATTTGCCAGCCGGGGTTTTAATCCAGCCTCAGTTTATTATTTTCTCCTCGTTTTTTAGAAATTGAGTTAATCTAGTTTTCTCTCTCTCTTTTTTTTTTAAATTTATTTTGTGGATCTAATCTTGAAAGAGAAGAGAGGAGGGTTGGGGGGTGAATCTGGATGAGTTTGGCACAGAAACGCTGGATGTCGTTGAATGCTCCGGGGTGCCTTGTGTTTTTTGGGGGGTTTGAGGACTGAATGAATGAAGACACT
>NC_053412.1:1210788-1248288 GCF_016859285.1 Xiphias gladius
GAGACAATTCATTGGCAATAAGTCTGATTTTTAAGTTATCTTCGGAACAAAAAAAGCCTTAAAAGTTAACTGGCACCAGCTTCTCAGATGGGCATATTTGCTGTTTTCCCAGTCTTCTATGATAGGAAACTCAGCATTTTTGAGTTTGAATATGTCAACTTTGGCTTCAGAGAATATTGATGATCCTCATTCACTATTTTCTGACATTTTACACACTGAACAATCAATCAGTTGTTAAAGAAAATAAATGTCAGATCCAGGAGCTGCAACGGTAGGTCCATTGGTTGATTAGTTGATGGACAGAACAAAAACAAAGAAAGCAACTATTTTGATGATTGAATCATCCTTTTAGTTTAGTTTTTTTTTTTTTTAAACTGAATATCTTTGGATTTTGGACTGTTGGTCAAACAAAACAAGACATTTGAAGATGTCACCTTGGAAATTATAAGGGGCATTTTTTGTAATATTTTCTGGCATTTTAAAAGACAAAATGATTAATCAAATAAAGTCAGTAATTAAAATAACTGCTAGTTGCAGCCCTACAGTTTTCCTATGATGGAAAAGTACTTAATTTGCCCGAGGTTTTCTGTGTGTTAATTACTTGATACAGAAAAAAAAAATTGAAGCAATTTGATAAAACACGACGAAGCTGGCATACAAGAAGGATTTAGTTGATATTTTACTTTAATGGTACAAACTTCCAACAAATTTGCGATTAAACAAATTACGTAATATTATGGAGTAAAGGATATGAGGATCCTGAGCAGTTGTCCACTTCGCCCGGTTGGTAAGTCAGCCGTGGATGGATGGATGGATGAGGGGGTGGGCTCTGTGTCAGCTGCAGGTGCCCCCTTTCCACATTCAAGGTGTACATGTCAGTGTCAAGAGGTCTCATTTTCATTTCTGGAGCAGGTCACGTCCCACCTGGCTCTGGGATGACAACAAAAATCATCCATTTCATGGTTAACGGGAGGCTGGAGCAGGCCGAGTTTTCAGCCGACTGCTCTGCTGCAGATGTCAAAGGTAAGAGACAGGGCCTGCGGTTTGTGACAGCTGCTGATTTGACATTCATTAGCATAACGTGAACCGTGTGACAACCGCTATTTCCTTTAGACATTCGATTTGATCACAGATGAAGGTGTCAGAAAAGGAGTAATATGTGGAGCGCAGCATGTCTGAAACGCTAGTTTCGGATCACTTCATGGTCATGAATGTTCCTGTGGCTTCTCCGTAAAGACCTGACCTCCATGTGGCTTTGACAGGTCCCCGGCTTAAAGCGCTTTGTCCTCTTTGCCCTTGTCATCTTGAGACAGTGATGAATAAACCATGTGACAGCTGGACAGTGGCTCCTTGTCTGAGGCACTTGACCTTTAAAATTTCCAATTTTTCTGCTAACCAGAGTGAACCTAGGATTTTATACTGGACTTGAAACGTAGGCCCTCTGCTGACGTCGGTTCACAGGACGCTTTACCTTTGGCTGTACCACATGTTTAAACTCAGCTTGGTAAAACTCACTTTAGGTACCATGCCCCTCAGAGGTAGACCAGATAAGCGTCTGTACTGCGGAACTGAAACACACTTTGAGTTATTTGTTTGTGAGGGAGACACTGCAGCTTTCGTTCTTTAACTTTTCGAGTCTTTCTTGCTTCGGACTAGAGGCGCCTGCCAGGTAAACGCATCGTCCTGATGTTTGCGATTAAGTGATTTCCGCACGTGAACTTGATCTGTTTTATTTGTAGTTTGAACCAGACTTGAACCATAATCCTGAACTATCCTCAACTATCTGTGCGACAGATCTGTTTCGGGCAGCGGCGGAGGCGGGGCCTCACCACATCCTGAAGATGTACAACGCCAACGGCAGCGTGGTGAACATCTCCCCCCGGCTGGAGGCCAACAGCGAGGAATCGTACTACCGACTGGAGGTGGTGGCGTCAGATCTGCGGAGTGAGCGGCCTCCTCTGTGATATCTTACATCCCAGAGTCGTTTCCATTATCCGACATGTCCATTTTGGAATGAAAACTCTTTATTTAATGGACGACTTCACAGATGCTGTGAGGTTTCAGTCCCCAAAAAAGGGTATTTTTTCTTAAATCTTGTGGGACCAGCTACTCATATGTCCTCCTACTGTTTTTGGGGAATAACAATTGATAAATTGCAAAACAAGTTAGATTAAAATAAAATCGATGGATTTTGTATTTCTGCACCACAATTTTATTCCTGGCAAAGTGGAGATAAAATTTAAAAAAAAAATGCTATAATTGAACAGTTAAATGAATAAACATAATGTGAAAAAATACACATTAGCAGTGTTTCTTTGAGGGTGGGGCTTCACTGGGGGAAATTTTAAATTAGTATCTCTAAAGCCCTCACTATGGCTCTGGGCACAAGCTCTATTTACTAAAATGATATGAAAATAAACTTTATTCACATTGAACCTTTCGTGCATGCAATGGGGCTCAAAGAAATAAAGTGGTTCCCACAAGGGGGTCTCGAGATGAATCTCATGTGTCACGAGATGATTCAAGGGGTTAAAAAGATAAGAAAATACTCTGACAAATGTATGTAAAATATTTTGATAACGTGGGTTTATCTGCAAATTGCCACGACGTCTGATCTTTTCAGTTTCGTGTCTTTCCGCAGGCGTGGCGATGCCACCAGAGCTGGACAACATGGAATACAGGTGAGCGCGTCCTGAAAGGTGATTGACTGCAGCGCCCGGATGCAAAGGACTCACTGCGGTTTCCTGTCTCCACCTTCAGGCTGCATCACCTGGAGAGCAGGGTCACCGAAGACGTGGGAAAGACGCCGGATATCATCAGCGGGCTGAAGAGCCACGTGGAGTCTTTCAAGAGGAAGCTGGAGGTTCGTCAATCACACAAGCACAGCAGGTCTTTAATCCTACAAAGCCGCAGGTTCCTGGAACAGATTCATTCTCCAAACATGTGGAAATAAGTCGAATCCACCACAGCTGCAGGAGACACAGTCCAAGTCCACATCCAGTCAGCAGGTAAGCTGCTGCGCATGAATGACGGCCGTGACGCTGATGATGCTGAAATGACTGTTGGGAAGTGAGAATCTCAAACTGGCAACTTATTAAGGAACGCTCAGGTAGGAAACCTTGTACCAGTGAGGGGTGGACGATTTCTGTTGTTCACCCGGGCTGTGCTGTGAAGATCGGTGACCGATCCTATGAGGGGTGGGCCATGAGATGACAGCACTCTTACATAGAATTCATTTCCTTCGTTCATAAAAGCGCTCACCGTGTCCGTTTCCGCCGGCTGCGATCATTATATAATAACAACAATAATGAACAATTAGAAAAATAACATGGCTCTCTTTCTGTGTCATCGCCTGTACATCCGCAAGACTATCGCCGGCTTATTTTAAAAAGGAAAACATCATCTTCTAACTTCTGCACACACACACACAAATCTAAGCAAACCTGAAAACGAAAAGTTGTCCAGTGATAATGAAGTTTCATTCTCCCCACTGTCAGAGCGCGGAGCACCTGAGCTGGATGGGTCTGTTCAAGGCCGACGGCGACCAGCAGCTGTCCAAGTTCTGCCCGAAACCCAAAACGCCTCAGCTGAGCGTGCAGGAGGAGCGCCAGCAAGTCCGCAGGAAGTTCCTCAACATGAGGTGACCTCGTCGTAACGCTGCTGTTACTGCTGATTCCTCTCAGCCCTAAATAAGATGTGAACCTGATGTTTATGGAACACGATGGATGACTTCATATTAAGCAAATAGAGTAAAATAAACATAAAACTTGGGTTCCAGCTTTTGCACCTGACCACCAGCTTTTTTTTCTTTTTTTTATAAAGCCATAAATCAGCTTTACAGTTCAGTGAAAACAGATGGGGCTGATGGGTCCCAAATGCCCTTCTTCCATGTAGCTGGAAACATTTGGTGGCACATCACTTAACGTACGAAGTAACAGTGAGTTAACAATCATTAATAGAGGAGCTATTTAGTGTTAACTAGTCACATGAAGACATCGTGATCATTTACTGATGGTGAGCAACAGGAATTCATGATACATCCTGCAGGAAGTCATCATGAGCGTTACCTGCTGCGTCAGAAACATGTTGGTCCTCAGACCTCGACCTGATACAGGTCTGCGGGGGCTTTTCGGCACATTAGAGACTTGTGTCTTTTCTGTCGCAGCTCGCTGCAGGTGACAGAAGAAGTGAGAGAGCATCTGAAAACTCCCATTTTTGACAACTGGTGGGTACATACACACACACACACACACACACACTCTCAGACTCTCACACACACACACGCACACACTCCTTTCACACCTGTGTGTGCTGTCGCTCGCAGGCAGTGGGAGGAGGCGGAGATGCTGGTGCTCCTCCAGGTGATGTACACGGACCTGGACTTCCTGACGGCGTTCCACATCGAGCCGGAGGTCCTGCAGAACTTCCTGTTTGAGGTCTACTGCCACTACAACAACATCCCCTTCCACAACTTCCAGCACTGCTTCTGCGTCACCCAGATGGTACGAAGCAGGACGAGGACGGACTCAGTGTCATCTGAAAATCAAGTGAAAAAGAGATTACAATGATAAAAGGAAAAAAAGAAAAACCAAATTTTTGCTTGAAAAGTTACTTCAACAACGAATCAATTATCAAACAGTTGCCAATTATCTTTTGTCTATTGGCTATTGGATCATTGGAAAACATGTCGATAAATCAATAATAATAATCCAGTAGTATAGAGAACTGACGCAACACTCACAAGGGGCTTTAGGCACAATGAGCACTTTTACTGTTACTTTGATACTTTGAGTATGTTTTGTTCCGATTTCTTACTTTTATCTTAGTCAAATTTTGAATGCCACTTTTACTTGAACACTTCTTCCACCAATGAATATATGGAAATCTATATACAGCTTCAAATATGCACATTTTAATATAAAAATACATTCAACATAGGAAAGTTTAATTAAAAATAGGGGCCAAATATACGAATAAATGCAGCCAGTGAAACATTAACGATTTCTTTAGAATATCTGCCAACGTACAGGTGATTTGTATGTTGATTATATCAGCTTATCCACCAATATATTGGTCAGGGTTGAAATATATATGTGTATATAAAATATTGATTTTCAGTTTAGCTTTGACCTGAGTACAAAAGACAGAATCTCTGTGAGCGCAGGTTAATGTTGTGGAATCAGAGCCGCTTCCCTCTGGTGCTGGTGTTACTGGTGTTGCTGGTGTTACTGGTGTTTGCTGGGACTTCCTTCTGCAGATGTACGGGCTGATTTGGCTGACGGACCTCAGGAATAAACTAGGAAGAGTCGACCTGTTGATCATGTTGACCTCAGCTCTGTGCCACGACCTCGACCACCCCGGCTACAACAACGTCTACCAGGTCACCTCACTGCCGTTCCGTTCGGCTTTTAATCCCTGTGTTTTATAATTCAAGGTCTTTGTTTAAAATTGATGGGTACTTTTTTTTTCTTTTTTATTTCACACAGATCAATGCGCAGACTGACTTAGCTCTTCGCTACAACGACATTTCACCCCTGGAAAACCACCACTGTGCCGTCGCCTTTGGCATCCTGTCCAAGGTACGAAAGACACGATGCGTTAACAGGAATCAAACCACAAAACCACTGATCTTACTGATAAACTTGAAAGAGAGCGTTATTTCCAGCGAAAAGAAAAGAATCTGATTTACAATAACTTTTGTTTTTGGCAGCAAATATCTCAAAAATTTGATGTATTAAAATATCTACAACCAAAATGTTATTCAGCTTTTTTGGTCCATTTCAACTAAGATAATAAACAATGGATAAATAAATAAATGGATAAACAGACCAAATCATATATAGAGGCCCATATGGATGTTTTGCTACTCTTTCTGATTGGTAATATGAATAAATGATTAAAACAAAGTTGTAGATCAAATACGTCTCTTAGCTGTTCCTTCTCTTCATGACACCCAAATATTTTACTTCAATTTTTAAAAACAAACCTGTTTTAATCAAGTACAACAATTAAATTGTCATGACTCATGTTACCCTGGAGTTACTGAAGGAGTTAAATAAAAACACAAAATCAGACTTTCCTATTTAATATTGTAACCGTTGGAAACGCATTAAAGGGCTGCAGAATGTCTTTCCCTTTGCAGCCGGAGTGCAACATCCTAAAAAACCTGACCGGCGAGCAGTACAAACACATCCGCGGAGGAATGATCAAGTAAGACTTCAGCCAACAGCCTCAATCACTTCGTCCACGTTGATGCTGTCTCGTTTGCTCGGGTATTTTTGTTTCATTTTTTTCCCTGAATGTATTTTTTTCAGGTGCATTCTGGCCACCGACATGGCGAGGCACTACGAAATCCTCAACAAGTTCAAACTCATGCAGCCGGTGTTCGACTTCACCAACCAGGACCACAAGGAAGTGGTAAAGAAAAACACACTGAGACCGTCTGTAAACAGTTTTTTTTTCCTCTCTTCTCTGTGTTTTCAGTCTTTTTAGGTCAAGTTTAGTCAATTTAATTTAACTTTTTACTTTTCCCTTCACATTCAAACAGCAAAACAACAGCACAGACGACCAGACCTCTTATTTTTCCTCCTGTTTTGGTCTATATAACAAAAAACTGCCATCATGTATTGACACAGTGTTTTTACTCTACTTCTGCTGATCATTTTCATCATCACTTACATTGTGTTTCAACTGATTTCTAATATATTTTTTAACAACAGTATTTTCCTGTATTCACATCTTTTCCGTATATTTCTAGATCTTCAGTATTTAATTAATGCAGCTATTTTGAAAACAAAAGGTGCTTACACGGGTAAATGAAGATTAAGTGATTTCACATCTAGAACATTGACTCGTAAAATCAATGAAGGGTCCAAAATGAAACGAATAACATAAGGTTAAAAAGAAATAGTCAAATAAGCAGATGAAACAATTAAGACTTAGATCTGGAAAAATAAAACTGGGTCTGGCTCGTTATCAGCAGCAATTGTGCAGGAAATTCAGGAGTCAGCCCATGAAATGCTTCCGAACAGCAAAAGGCAGACACTAGTTTTATTTTCCCTACACTTTGCCCAAGTCGGACCGTTTGAAATTCTAGCTCTCACTCCAAAAGGAACCTCGTGTCAGCAGGACCGAACTCTCTTACCGGTTGCTCCTGATTCTGCGTCCTTGTTTCCAGCTGATGAAGATCATGGTGAAGGTGAGCGACATCTCCAACGAGGCGAGGCCGATGGCGGTGGCCGAGCCCTGGCTGGACTGTCTGCTGCAGGAGTTCTTCAACCAGGTTTTTACTCTCAGTTCACTGATCAACACACGGGAAGCGACCGGAAACGGCTGCCATCAGTGATGGAGAGCGGTAACCAAAGAAACTGAAAAGGATTCAGGTTAGGTATCACTGGAAACAGAGGGCTGAATTCCAAAATGAGACGTCCAGGTTTTGATCACTGTAGCAACATATCTGGATAAAGCTGAATAAGGCCGACAAGGAAAGAGACACCTGGACTAAAACCTCCCTTACAATCCACCTCTCCTCTCACTTTTTCTTAAGAGTCAAATTATTCATTTTCACATGAGAAGTAAAAATCATTAAAATAAAAATCATGAGCTGACTCAAGTACACTAGACTAATACGGTTTGATAAATCTGAGTGCTCTCAACTGAACCAAAGGGGCCCAAACAGTCCTCCAGAATATACGCCCCGTTTTGCTTCTTTAGAGTTGAGAGTTGATTTCAGTGCAATAACGACGCTCTTTCAAAAGGATTCCGGTGTGTGTTGAAATTTAAATAAAACCCGGGACAGACGTGTTTGCCTTTGTTCTTGTTTCGGTGTGTGGTGCCACAGAGCGACACGGAGAAACTCAAGGGGCTTCCGGTGGCTCCGTTCATGGACCGAGACAAAGTGTCCAAGCCGTCCTCCCAGACCAGCTTCATCCGATTCGTTCTCCTGCCGCTCTTCAGCGAGCTCACCAAGCTCTTCCCCTGCCTGGAGGTAAAATATCCCCGCTGCTCTACACTGAACGATACCATGTATCGAGTCTGGTCTTATCGTCAACTCTGCTTATGGATCCGATTCTTTTGGGAGGGAAGTCGTCCGTATTTCATGGAGTGTCTCTCTGAAAAGTACATAAAGTACAACATGTACCTGAGAGCTGATTGATTCATTCATCAGTCAATCGACAGAAAACTGATCAGCGACTACTCTGTTAATTCAATAATTAAAGTAATTGAGCCGTTTTTTTAAAAGCATAAACGCCAAATATCTGCCGTTCCCAGCGTCTCAAGTGTGACGATTTGATGCTTTTCTTTGTCACACATGATAATGAACTGAATATCTTCGAAACAATACATCAAGACGCCACTTTGGTCTGTGTTGAGTTATGACGGGCATTTTTTACTGACACTTGGCAGATTCATCTGAATGAACACAACTGTTAGCTGCAGCCCTAATAAACTTGAAACTACAGCATTTTAAAATCACTACATAAGGACAATATGTAACAGGACTTAAGGGGACACTTACTGAGGATTTGCGTCACTGGACAGTCAAATCGTAGAGAAAACGGGAGAAAGAGGCGCTCACACACTGAGCTGATGCTCCCAGAGTCCGTCCCAAAGACCCAACGCCGTCAGATTCTCCCTTTGAAAAAACCGGCTCTTCGTCAGGTACACACAGGTAACTCTCAGTTTGGGCACAAGATGTGAATTTTTCCCAACGTAATAAAATGTGAGTTTTAAAAAGGAAAATCCTCCTTTCTTCCGCTTTAAAAACAAAAGATGAGAATCATGATATATAAAGTTAAAGCCTCCTCACTAAATACATGTGGATTGGATGGATTAATCATATTTTTTACTTTCCATTTTCAATCCCGACTATTCAAATTAGTCACCAAATGTCTCTCTGTACACTTTTCTTTCCACGCGCCGTATTTGTTGGGAACTGTTTGGGTTCATGAACTGAAGTTTTGGTGTGTTTCTTTTTACGTTTTTCCTTTATTGATTCAAGCCTTTTGACGTTAACCGTCGTGTTGTTGCGCAGCAACACATCCTGGAGCCGGTGCGAAGGGCCCTGGAGTACTACTCTGACATGGAGAGAGCCAGCAAAGACGAGGAGGGGCCCGCTAAAGCCTGAGGAGGAAGAGGTCCGGAGATGTTTTCACTTCACAGATATCAGTTAGTTCAGACCATTATAATCTGCAGCAGCGTGTTAGAACGACATGAATCCATCCCATCGGAAAACGTGTGGCATTGTCATTTGTAGGGAACTGCATGCATAGTTTCTACGCTGTATGTGAAAAATAAGAATAAAGACAAATACACTGTTTATTTTTAGAGTATTTTTCGTATTATACAAAACAAGAATTTCACAGTGCAACTTAGATGTTGGTTGATGTGTGAGATTTGTCCGACAGCGGTGAGAATCAGCGCCACTAAAGTCGAGGGGGAACCACTGCGATCTGATTGGACATGCTGGTTTTATTTTAATGGGAAAATTAATGATCTCATTTGTTTTTTGGTCGACCTCGGCCGACATCCGCTGGTGAAACAAAGACGGGAGGGTAAACAGCTCCATCTAGTGGACAACGTAGGTTTTTACAGTTTTGGTAAGAGTGGGATAAATCCGCAGATGTTCTATATTTTTCTCATAGTCAACAAATCCTTAAAGAGACCCAAACCAACATGTCGTGTGTGTGTGTGTGTGTGTGTGTGTGTGTGTGTGTGTGTGTGTGTGTGTGTGTGTGTGAGAGAGAGACAGCCTGATGTGTCTTATGCCTCTGAGCCATAGAGCAGCTGTTCAGGAAATTACTGAGCCCTTTTAAAAAAAAAAAAAAAAATGAAACTATGTATTTGTGAGCTGTTTTTAAAGATTTGTTTTCAGTAGAAAACCAATGACAATTAGAAGAAAAATATAGAACAACTCCAGACTTATCCTTTAAATTACCCAATGTAAAATTGTTTTTCTCACTCATTTTGATCGATGTGAATCAAACTAATCTATCACTGATTTTATGTGCACATCCAAATGTTTCACAATCAATCAGTCCCTTTTAAACTTTTAAAAAGTGCTTGTTTTTCATTCTTTGCCATGTATGATTGTGCCACTAGTTCCAATCTGTTCTTTTAACTAATACTTTATAAAAAAAAAAAAAAACATATTTAAGATGCCTTGAAACTGAGCTTAGTTCTGACTTTTAGTTTAGAAACTTAAGAAAGTGTTGGTCTTTCCTGCTGATACTGTATGCTGGTCATGAAGATCTATTTTTCTGCCTGGACTTGAAGTCTAGTATTTGTAAGGCCTGGTAACAGCATGATTTACAGCATCAGTGAGAAAAATACAGTCAACTCTGTACACATTTGTAAAAAAACAAAAACAAACTGAACCGTCTTTATTAAGCATCAGCAGGTAAACTGAAAGGTTTATTTTTCAATCACTTCATTCACAAATCCAAAAGCAAAAGTGCAAATGTCTGTTTTCTGGACGAAATAAGAATCTGATAATTATTTGAGAGTTAAAAATAAAAAATAAGCAGAGCTCAACATTAGTGTTTCAGACAAAAGGAAATTAAATTAAAAATGCTCACGATAACTGTTCGATATATACACAGCTTGTTTTTTCCAGTACATTCTCTTGGCATTTAAAAACAAAACATTGATCATTTGCTTTAACAACACAGAGTGTTTTCTATATTTGTGATGCTAAGGTACCAACAAAGATTCCAGTTTTTATGAAGTGTTAGCAGCTTATTTTTCACTACAACAAAGACCACGACACAGGAAGTGACCGAGGGGATAAAAACACTAAATGTGCAGTCGAGGAGCAGGACTCAAGACAAAAATGTCTTTAGCAGTTTCCAGAATCTTTTTGTGCGGTCCTGATATTTCTAAGAGCTTTTTGTTAACGTTTGCTGTCCTGGATCATTTCCAACACCGGAACAGAAACATTAGCAACTTCAAGGACGCTTCTGTCCTTCTGAGAAAGTTTCCTCCATTTGAAAGATCCATCTGCAGCTACACGCGTCACAACTTCTCCTTAATGAAGCGTATTTAGCGTTGAGAGTCACAAACAACACAGGTACCGGGTTATTTTTGTCAGTTTATGTAACAGGCCCCTTCACATGCGCTTTTGTGTGATGGTGAAATATTTGGTCGTCAGTCCCAGATCGTGACACAGGTCCACCAATACTTTGAATCCAGACATTCAGAGACTGCGACGGCCTGCGTCAAAACGCTGGCAGGGTCACGAATTGAGGAACAAATGATCTCCTTTCATTTTGACTTTTTCTGTCTATTTTGACGGAATTTGTGAAGAAAACTACAAGACGGCACATTAGGGCGAAAAGAAAACTCCATGTAGCCGATCTGCTTTGTCTTTATGATTCAGGTTCCAGCCGGTTAGAGACACTTGACTTAACCTGTGGTACTTCGGCTTGAAAGCTGAAAATTTAGTCCTAAGAGAAACCATCATCTTGCTTCGTCCATCAATGTCTCTGTCTAGTGTATTTGAAATCCGTGTGCCGTAGATGAGCAGGAGAAAAGTGAGGAAATTAGCTATTTTCAAAACAGTGGGATATCAAGCGCTGATCTGATACCAGAGTTAACATCTACAAATCTCAGCCTGCTGGATTTATTGCTGTAGCTAAAAACTGCTCATCAAGACTGAATAAATGCAACTGATGGAGCGACCACTGTGTTTCTGTAACGGTCCTGACAAAGAAACTGGATTTACAGTGGACCGGTCACATCTGGCTGACACCTGATCCGCATCGTGAGGTCGGCATCGACAACCATAATGACCCAGTATATCTCATCCGATGGGACAAATCTTTCACAATCGCCGCCGTCGCACAGTGTGTCGGGGCCTTCGGTTCAGTGAAAGCAGGTTTCTTCACGACGAGAAAACACGAATCACCGCGTTTCTGCAGAGAATCGGACAAAACTCCGCTGATTGCCTGGAGTCCGATTTTCAGGGTTTTTGAAACCGTTTGACACAATTAAATTAACAAAAGGTACCAAAAAAAAAAAAGAATGTCTTCTGATCCAACAGTACCAGCAACATTTAGTGTTTCAGACAGTGACACACGGCGCATGAGGTTGTGGCTTCAGGTCAAACCAGGAGGAACACGTTGTCTGGTGTCACTGACACATTAAAATTAACAGTGATACAGGCAGCATTAATATAAATATGGCAGCAACACATAACAAACACAAAGTGCAACAGTCCAACAGACTCCCCAGCTTTAAATAAAACCAGGTACAGAGAGTTTATACAGTGGGATCAGGATTCAGTAGTGCTTCACTTCAAACACATCTGGTTTGTTAAAACTCACAACTGGCCCCACGTTTTTTTTGTTTTGTTTTTAAATAGAGCGTCAGTGACGCCCGAGTACCGGCCCACATCTGAGGATTCCTACAATATTCTGCACTTTTCACAGATTTTCACCTCAACAGCAGATTTAAAGATTTTTAATAAAGTGAAGAAATGTGATTTTTTTTTTTCCCCCCCCATGCTACTATCAACATCAATCATCTGCCAGCGCACGGTTTATTGGCAGCTCTGGTCGAGAATAATATTTCAAAAGGTGTGTTTGAAAGAGAGTTTCGGATGAGTAATCTTAGTTTGTACCCGTAAACTCTGCAGGTCTGCGCCTTCAGTTTGACAGGATACAACATGGTGAGGTTTTATACGCAGAACTTTATAAAGACGACACAGGATGAGAGGGAGAGAGGGAGAGAACCAGTTTTCTTGCAGCGGCTACAACCAGTGCAACTGGCTAGATCACAGTCATTTAATTGATTCACTGACTGACAGAACATTTTAGTAATTGATCGATCACTTAAGTCATCTGTCAAAAAAAAAAAAAAAAGTGCCAAACATTCTCTGGTTCCGGCTGAGAATCTGCTGCTTTATATCACTGTCACTGTTATATCAATATCTTTGAGTTTTTGACTGCTGGCTGGAAAAACCCAAGACACGTGAAGACGTCGACTTGGACTCTGAGAAATTGTGATGGACATTTGTTCTGTATTTTCACATCTTTTAGACCAAAAAAACAAAACAAAACAAACAACCAAAAAAATAAATAAATAACCTGGCGGAAGAATGAATAGTTGCAGCCTGAGAACACCACGACTGTGGGGTCAATCATGACACAGTGAGACCGCCTGTAGTCCCAGACCACCGATGGCTTCACAGAACCAGCTGCAACGACCCAACCGTAAACAGCTAAAGTACAGCTCTGTTCAAACCGTGGAATGAGTGAGAAAACGAATGGAAGCTTGCGAGAATAAAACTGAAGGCACAAACTTGCGAAACAGAAATCGCGGGCAGAAAAAAAACTTAACATTCAGACTTAAAACATGGAGCCCCAATATCCAAGCTTTCAACTTAGAATTTACAGGTGCAAACTTACATGTCTCGACCTTGGAAACAGCAGCTGACAAATCTCTCGACTCAGGGAAGCTTCAGTTGCATACGGCCGAGGGGACGCGAGCAGATAGACCTTGAGCAGAGTTTACAGAACCGAGACACAAAACCCTTTTTCAAACACGCCTTTTTTTGAATGAGAAATATTCCATATAACAACACGGAGCGCCACGTGTGAACGGAGAGTCGGCCCTAAACTAAAATGCCTTTGGGTCATGCGTGGTCATCACTGGCATCGTTTTAAGATTACGAGAGATCGTTATACACTGAATTTTCTTAAGCTTTCCAGACTTTCCAGGCCTGTGCAACAACCCTGTGAGTGAACTCTGTAGCTCCGCTGCCTTCAGTCTCAGCATTTCCCTTGAGCGAGGCTTTTTACATCTGTTATTTGAACCAGCAGCACTAAACGAATGATTGTGAGATGGTTGGTGAGTTTTTTTGTTTTTTTTCCAGCTGCTACCGTTGAAGCTGAAGAAGCGAAAGCGATTCACCAAAGGCTGATATCAGCCGCAACACCAGGAGTTTGGCTCCCTGAACACTCAGCACATGCTCTGCTCTCAGCTTCGATGACATAACGTGACAGTTTCTTTTGTTTTTTCATTTTTTTACCTGATGACCGTGAAGAGAAACAGGACGTTTTAATCACCTCATCAGCTCTGACTTTCTCTACTTTTTCTATCTTTTCGTTTCTGATCTCGGGAGGGTTTGAAATGTTGATTAAAAGCACTCTGTCGCAGGCTAACTTGAACCGAAAATACTCGCAGCGCAGCTACACTGAAAACACATGGGGCAGTGCTGTTGTGGGACTTGCCTGTCAGGGGGTGGGAGGGACTTTTTCACAGGTTGCAGTACAGTAGCGTCGCACCAGTTTCACCTATTTACACCGTCGGCAGACTACAGCTCGTCTCGGTCGCTAATTGAACATGATGGACTCCGGGTCCTGGTTCATCATTTGAGCCATGTGTCGCAGGACGTCCTTCTTAGTGATGATGCCCAGGAGACGCCTGCAGAGACACAGAGAGGGACACGAACAAGTGGTTCAGAGGTCGCTTCGGCTCTTACCTGTCACTACTCGTAGGACTTGCCAGTGCAGCAGAAGAACAATACTTCTTCCTCTGCAGTCAATCGATTTGTCCATTAGCAGAAAATGAACAGGCCACAATTCACGTGATTTCTCAGCCAGACGTTTTTATGTGTTTTACTTTACCTCACTCCAGCCTCTCAGCTGCAAAGACTTGCTGCTTTTCCTTTGTCTTATGTGACAATACACTTCATACCTTTGGATGAAGACGATGGCAGTTTTCACTATTTTTTAGTTTATTGACCAAACAATTTATTGCAAAAATGAATTGGCCTAATTATGGAAAAAAAAAATCATTAGTAGCAGTTGTAAAATCAATCTGCCACCAAGATTCCCCAGTTACCAGGGTGATGATATAAACATAAGAACATGTAATAATTCAACTTGCCCACCAGATGGAGCAGTTTCACTGCAAAAGAACAAAATTTCATTGATCAAAAATCACTGATTGAGAATAAATGTCAAGCATTCTCCAGTTAAAGCTGCTCAAATGTGAGGATCTACTGCTTTTCTCTCTTTTATAGCATTTTGAAGGGAATATCTTCGTGTTGGACAAAACTCTGGAGACGACAGATTTAGATGCACTTTTTAAACAATTTTCCAACATTTTATTGACTGAGAAAATCAAATCAATTGAAAGGGAGAATAAGACAGATGCACCAGTAGCAATAATAATGATAATAATAAAACATTCTTTAAAAAAATATTTACCAACCCAAATCTCCTCTCTGGACCCCAGTTTGTTCAATACTTCATTTAGTGTAGGTTAAATATTCACCAATATTACATGTGATTGTTGTGTGTTTCATGGGATTTTTTTAAAAAATGTTTTTACGTCTGGAAAAGCTTTCGTGGTTCATTGAGGCAATGAAGTCAGGTGTCAACTGCTGCATAATTTTCTATAATTTGGTGAGAAAACTGTTCTTTTATGGACAGATTATTAGAAGATAATAGATAAATGAGCTTGTGAACATACAACTACGGTACCTTTCCTAAACACTTCTTACCCGCTCCTGGTGACCAGACACTGGCGGAGGCCCAGCTTGCGGAAGATGTCCACCACCGTCTCCATGGGCGTGTGGTCCGTGACGGTGAAGGGGCTGAGGTTCAGGATGCGTCGCAGCTTCAGCGGCTGCGGGTTGCTGGCCGGCAGCTGCGGCGCGTCCTCGGTGAAGTAGACCACCGAGCTGCTCACCACGCCGTCCTGCTTCTGACGGGCATTTTCTGTTTAGGGCCACAGAGGAAAGTCTGTTAAAACATCTTTTGAACAAAGCCCCCCCCCCATGCCGTTTTTCTTTTTGTAATGTTTTTATCACACTCAAGAATTTAAAGAACATATAAGGGTTTTTTTTGTGTTCGTTACGATATAGAAATCATAAAAAAAAGGTCTCTGGGCCTGGTAACCGCATGACAACGAATCTAAACTGCTCACTGATGGCGAGGGTGAGATCCCGGCGCTGAACGAAGCCGATGAGCCTCTCCGATTCTCTGGACACAACCACCGGGAAGCCGTTATAATCTGTGTCTTTGATCAGCGTCTCGACGTCCTCCACCGTGGTGGTGTCCTGGGTGAGGACGGCCAGTGGGGGGTCGTTCCTGCGGGGCCGCATCACATCAGTGGCCAGGGTGCGGTGGGTGAACTCGTCCCTGACGTCCAGGTAGGGGTACCCGTTGAGCTGGATGTGCGACTCGTATATTCCCTCCTTCCCGAAGGCGTCAGCCACCCACTTGCTGGTGACGGCGGCGGCCATGAGGGGGACGATGTACTCCAACCCGCCGGTGAGCTCGAACATGATGACCACCAGAGAGACGGTCATCCTGGTCACCCCGCCTGAAAGGACCAGTCACAACTGGTTTGTTACAGGAAATGTACAGTGTACAGGGATGAGACGACTGGTCGATTAATCAACTAGTCCAAAGATTACTGCACAACTATTTTTATAACAAATCAATCAAATGTGAGGATCTGCTGTTTTATTTCACTCAACATCTGTTGTTGGGTTTTTGGATCGTTGGTCGGACAAAACAAGAATCTGGAGACGTCACAATGACTCTGATGGACATTCACAATTTTTACAACGACAAATTTTAACAGACTAAAAATCCAGAGATGAATCCACCATGAAAATAGTCGGTTGTAGCCCTGTGCGTGTGGAGCCTGCAGTTGGCCAGTGGAGTGACTATGTGGGGTTTCTGCAGGTTCGCCAACTGTCACACTGAATGTCATTTAAAGGGATTTCTGCGGGTCTGATGGTGCTGACTGAGACTCCACAGAACAGGACTGAACGGCCTGCTGCAGCACGACAACCCCACTTTTAGTCGTAGAGGCGTAGAACGTCTCCTGACACCGATGCCTAACGCAGGCGGACAACATTTAACACTCTTGTTAAATAAATTCAAGACTCTTTAATGGCGTCTCCTTTTTTAAGGGAACAGATGTCTCAGTGCTTTTACAGACTTTTCAAGACATGCAGATATGCCGTTATAGACTTTTGTGTTTAATGAAAATCAATTATTGAATTTTCCTTTACACAATGTATTAAGTTTGCTCATTAATAATCTTATTTCCTTATTATCGAATTAATGAAATTATTAATTGAATTGTAAAATGCAAACACTAAATAAACCCCCTGATAATATGTTTGAAATCCGATAACCTTGGTCGATAACAGCTGGGGGACGACTGCCAAACCTTAATGATGCGACTAAAAGCAGCGCTGGACAATGAGGTTTGTAATTTCAGAGTAAGCGTAACTTCACTGATACGATACTAGAGTGACTCAGTTAATGAGAATCTTGAGCTGTCAACATCGTCAGATTTACAGCCGTCACCCTTGTGGACCTTCAGCGACTGAGATGCTGTGATACGGTTTTGACGGCTGTATGAGCCGCGTCTACTCACCCAGACAGGCCGCCGCCCCCACCATGGCGTAGAGTCCCGGCGTGACGCAGTCTGCGCCCGGCCGGCACCAGTTCTTGAAGATGATCCAGTCGTGGTGGTGGTAGGCCATCTGCTCTACGGCGATCCCCACGATCCGCCCGGCGATCGCGCCAACCGCCATGCTGGGAATGAAGAGACCTGACGGGATCTGGAGCGGAAACGGAACCATTTCAAGCCGTTAACCAGGGCTTGGATTTCAGAGGTTACTAGGAATTACTTTAATACAGATCCACAATGTCTGACAAATTCCTCTCATCCATTAGTCTATGTTGTCAAATCACCCTCCTTTTTTATTACATTATTATCTTGTTCACATGGACGGAACCATGAACCAGATTTGGCAAATCCTCGAAATAAATCATCTGTACTTGAACTAAATCAAGTCTAAGAAAAGGGAAAAAAAAAAAAAAGATGTTTCACATTAACTATGCAGCTTGAGAAACCGCGTTTATTCCTCATCATCGTCCTCGCACTGACCTTCATGCCGAAGGTGAAGATGGTGATGACGATCTTGAAGACGAGGGCGAGGGCGAGCTGCCACAGGGCGTTGTAGACCCCGGGCCCTGCCGGTCGGTCTGGGATGTCGTCCACTGGTCGGCTCATGTTGGGGTTATTAATATAATCACAGAGCTGCGACGACTCCAGCGCGCCGCAGTCGTTGAAGAGCTCGGAGATGAGCTCGCTGGTGCTGCGGCGGGTGTACGGGTTGGGGTACGCCAGCACCGCGGTGATCCCCGTCACGGCGATGACCTCCAGGACCGGGTACTTCCCCAGCTGGGTGGTTTTCCTCCGCCGGCACCAGGCGATGTTGGCCTGGATAAAGAGGGTCCCCCAGAGGCCGCCAAACACGCCCAGCAGGATGAAGGGGACCAGCTCGGCCATGTACCACGGCGTATGATACTCCACGTAGAACAGCACCAGCCGGCTGTTGCCAAACGGGTTGATGGAGCGCAGTGTGAAGGCGGCGACTAGGGCGGCGAAGAAGGAACGCCACAGAGTCTTCAGAGGGAAATAGTAACTGACCTGCAGGAGAGACGAAGGACGAGTGATCAGTAGGAGACATCAAGTGTTTGTTTTTTTATTTTAAAACAGAGAAATTCCACCTCAACAACCCGGAAGAGCTGTAGACGAACTAAACGCCAAAGCCAGAAAACAACATAACAGCTGGAGGGAGCCAGAAAAGACCAAGAAGAATTAAAAAGCAGGACGAAAACATGAAGGCAGCAACGGACTGGGTCTACAGGAAGACAGAAGAGGAACAAAAAAACCACAAATTGAGCAGAGACTTCCCAAGACAGAATCGCTGAGATGTCTTTAAAGATAAGAAGCAGCTTATCTAGAAAGAAATTTAAAAAAAGGAGGCTTGCTTGAGGAGGTAAAGAGAGAAGAAAAGGAAACCTTATAAAACCACGACGGTCACACACTGTGATTGAAGCGCGAGGCTGAATAAACGCAGCAGGATTTTATAACAAACCTCTTCCAGGCTGAACAGAACTCCTCCGATGGGCGCTCCAAAGGCCACCGACACTCCAGCCGCTGCTGCAGCCGATAACACCTGCAGGGCACGGTAGAAAACAGAAAATTAAGAGAACAGAAATCATGCCAACATTTGCTGTTTCCCGTGTAGAAGTGCTCCCTCCTTCCACAGAACAGCTAGAGCCAATGAAACAAGTCCGTCCTGAACAATGGGAGGAAAAACCTGAAATATTCTCCCTGTCAGCAACGATTGTTTCCTTATTCATTATGAGTAAGATCTACAAGCCAAACATTTGATTGCATGGAAACAAATTCATTTCTCTAATAATTGTATTTCAGTGATCTGGATGCTTTTGAGGGCTTTCAATTCTGGTTAATAGTCGGTTTAGTTTTTAATGACCAGCTGATACCACTGACTCTTCACACTTTGTAGTATTTTTCACTTGCGTGCAAACAGCTGAACAGCAGCGGCGTACCTCCCGCCGCTTGCCCTCGTTCTTGCTGTACTTGGAGAAGATACTGCAGAAGAGGTTTCCGCAGCAGCAGGCCACGTGGACCAGAGGACCCTCCTTGCCCAGGCTGAGACCGGACGACACCGCCAGCACCAGCGTGACCGTCTTGATCAGCAGGGTCCATTTCCCCAGGTAGCCCCGGATGATGAAGCCGCTGAGGATGGTCTTGATCTGCGCAAAACCACGAGTATTGACAACAACATCTGTTACGACTCCGACTAACAATTTTTTTCTCAATAGATTCATCTGATTATTGTTCAATTTATCCGTTAGTCACGATGAACATTTCAGAGAATACCCAAAGGTCTGTAGTTGACAGCGACATAAAATACAGAAAAACCGCCAACTTGCACACTGGTGAGGGTGGAACCACGCAACATTTGTCCCTTTTGCTTTTACTTATCGTTTAAGCACCAACGTCTGTTCTACCTCTACGATAAAAGGCTTGTGATATTGTGCGTTTGTGTAACTCAGTAACTTTTCCAAGACGGTTTTTGTAACTGTTTCTAAAAAAATTTGAGACAGTGGAAGCTGGTGCCCAGTTTCTGGTCAGATCTTTTAACTTGTAGGATAAATATCTGATCAGCTCTCGTCTGATAAGTCTGACGAACCCGAGGATTTTGGCTCCGTTAGTAAAAACGTGTCCCTATGTAGCTTAGTTAGGTGCTGATTAAAGGAGCCTGAGACCAAAACGAACAAAAACAATGGCTCCTACTAACAAGTACTGTGTGTATCAAAGCCTGACATATCTTATTCCTATCTTGTTCCTCCATCGCCATGAACACACACACTCTCTAGTTTATTTTAACTCAGTCCCACAAACACACACACACACACACACACACACACACACCGTCCTGCTGCCTCAAATACTCACTAGAGCACCGGATGTGGATTAATCCGCCGCTGAAAACAGTCCCCAACAAATGCACTAGTTCCTCCGGTTCGTTTGATAAAAACTACAGCGACCAGCTGTTTAAGAAAATTACTGAGACTTTTTAAAAATGAAACCATATATTTATATGAGGTGTTTTTAAAGATTTACGTCTTCAGTAGGAACCAATGGGCTCAGAGCTGAGAGACACAGACAGAGGAGGGAAGTCGAAATAGTGTCGAGAGACGGACTGACACACTGTCGTGTTGGGTCTTTTCATGAGATTTATTGACAAAAAGAAAAAAAGCTGAATAATGCCAGTGTGTGCGAATAATGCTCCTTCGGAGTATTGTAGCATCTGGTGGCAACTGGTTTAAAAAATGAGACGCACGCCTGCTACTGAGCTGCCCGGATCCACTACGATGTGTTTAACATGAGCGGACGGCTTACCTCTGGGATTCCTGAGCCACAGGCGTACGGGGCGAAGACTCGCACCAGTGACACGGCCAGGAAGGAAAACAAAAGTGCCCACAGGACGTACAGAAAGTAGTTCAACACGTACGCTCCCGCTCCCTGAAAGAGCAGAGTCACACAGAAGAACGTCAAATATGGCAGCCACAAAAAAACCTCACCTTTTTATTGTTAGTAAATCATTCATTACTCACTTCCCCCTTTTCCTACATAACAAACACTTGATGGTTCAAATTATAGTGAGCAATAAAATGCGATTTCAGACATTTACAAATCTTTGTCAATCTTCCGGGAATTTTTGAGACTTACAAAGCAATACTTTTTCAACCTAGAATTTGGACGTTCAAATAAAATGTACAGTAAAGTACAGCAAACAGAGCGCACTACTACAATCAGTTAACAGGAACTGATTTCAGACACATCCTTATTCTTATTATTGTCCCTGGAGGGATGCAAACACCAAGTGGAACATACATATTTACCATATGTGAGGAAAATAGAGCCTGTAGTGAAGCTCATGACGACAATAAACCTGAATAGGTTATTTCTCTGTGGTCAAATGTAAAATTCAAACTCATCTGCATGTTCCCTCTTGTATCTGTCTCTCGGTTTTTGTTGTGATAAAGTAACATTTTCTTTTCATAAGCTTAAAATTATGACACAGAGTTCAACTTCTGGACACATGCATAACGCTACGTGTGTATAGAAGACCTTATTTTTATTATTTCCAGATAAAATAGCACAGTAAAAGAGCTTCTATTACAAGGTGTAGCCAATGTCCTCTGTATTAGAATATGAAAATGAAGAATACTAGAATAGTCTGATCTTCACAGTCAGACAGTCACTTTTAATTATTTAGGTCCCATGTTTTGTTCAGTCTCCACAATTATTAAACAGACTACATGATTACTTTTAAGTCGGTTACGCTTATTCACCCACATCTTTTCTCTTTAACGATCTAGCTGTGTGTCTAATCGCTCTATAAAGCGCATTAGCATTTTTAAATGATACGCTATACGCATTTTGACTTGGCTTGGACCTGATCGTGATGCTCTGATAAGGAAGAAGACAAAAAATAGGTATATGTGCAGTTTTTCCGATGGGGTTTTATTTTGGTGAGAGCCAGGTCTGACCTCAGCGTGGCCGGTCATCAGCTCGGCCCACTTCTGCCACTGCGGACACTTGTCTCGGTCGTCGAACGTGGTCTCGTTGGACGTCCAGCAGCACTGCTCGTGGCTGTACCAGAAGGCCGACAGACAGACGCCTTCCTTCAGGTCTGTCATCCAGTCCACCGCCAGGTCGATCACTCCGGCCAGTGTACCTGAAGAGAACAGGAAGCGTCAGTACACCTGAGGCACTATCAGAGTAGTAATGAGATGGTAGTCCTGGTAATCCCCCTGTGATGGGGGGGGGGGGCAAAAACAAAAAAAAAATTCAAACTTGCATGTGAACATGAGAGGAATCAATTAAGGAGTAACGCCACAATAATAACTCTTTGTGATTTTCAAGGACCTTTCAGATTATCGGCATCTGATTTCACTTTATCCAAGATCTAAGTGATCAAATCAAATCTATTCAAGTTTATCGTCATTTCACCAAACAACGTGTTTCTCTGGGACCAGAGTGTATTGTAAAAAATACTGAATATTAAACACATAGTTCACGTTACTTTTCGAGGCTGGGTCTAATGAACGCTCAAAAGCTGTGAAAGGTTTAAAGCTAAGTTAGCCTGCATCTCCACTACTGCTGCTGTTTGACTGAGATTCAACATCACACCCGCTGCCTGCACTTCAGCTTAGCAGCCCCCCCCCCACGCTTGCCGCCACGCAACAAGCGGAAAACCAGCACGACCCAAAGGGGCCCGCGTAGCTTCCCCCTTAATGCTGAAAGGCCTCCACAGCCGTGTGTGAGACTCCATATAGCGTGGAAGTGCTAATGATCGGCTTCTCCGACTGACCTGAGAGCAGTCCGATGAGCAGCATCACCACCCATCCTGACCAGGCGTCCAGCAGGCTCTTGATCAGCTCCCAGATGGACTCTTTACTCTTGCTGGTGATCTGGCAGAAAAAGGGCAAGGACAAAGGAACGTCATTCATTCCCAGAGTTCGCACTGAAGTGAAAGATTCTGTACAGTCCAAACAGAGGAACGAAAAAGTGAAAGTAGGTGAAGTGCTTTGCTCGAGGGAACATCAGCCGCACTTTCCTAATGGGAATAGGTACTTCCGACTTTCAAGGGCCAGATTTTTCCTCCAAATTAAGATACTTGCAATAATAACCTTCACTGTGAGATGCTGGAGGAATCACGTTCACACAGAGACGAGTTTTTCAGGAGGAAAGCATTCGGCTTCCGCGTGTTTCAGAAGAAGAATATGACTAACAGGTTGTTGTGTTGCTTATTGTCGAAGAGCGGGAGGCGGAACAACCTTTGGCGTAGACGCAGCGTGGATTCCCTTTCAAACTGCAACGGGAGGATTTGGGAAAACGTTCTGCCTCCTTTTACATTGTTATTCTTAATAACTCAGCTCTCACCCTCTCACCCCCGTTCGCCATTCTCCTCGTGTCTCTATTCTGCCTCGCGTTACTCTGTCTGAATGGGGGAAAAACAGACTACCAACCTAGACATTTTATTTATTTATTTTTTCTTTCATTCGTTCTCATCGTGTATAAAAGGACACGTGGTCAAACCTTGCGGTGGCGGTCTGTGTCTCTGGATTTCTCCCTCAGCCAGTCGATGGTGTGGAAGTCTTCGTACGTGCCCACGTCAGGAAAAGGCTCGTCCAGGAAATCCATCAAGTTCCCGGCTCCATTCATCTCCTCCGTGGGCGTGGCACTGCTGACACCTGGCAGAGGGGAGCTCATCGTCAAACTGGACCGTTTCAACTCCCCAACAGTTTAGCATAACCTGGTTGAGAGCTGCACACGGTTTAACTGCTGTGATCAAATGATGCTGCGGAGGAGGAGATTATTGTCAGCGTCTAACCCACACAAAAATGACTTGTGATGTTTGTCCCTCTCCACGTAAAGGCCACATTTCCCATCTACCTCATATCCTTTGCTCTAAAACACAGATGCTGCACACGTGTTTGCTCTGCACACATCCACTTCTCCGAAGAGGGACAGTGGAAGATTTACCTCTGTTTGTCTTTGGCTTTCTCATGTTTTGCAGAATCTGTAGCAACAATTTACTTTGATTTCACTGGCGATTAATATCACTAACTTAATAAAACCGCAGTCATTTATTCGATGGTATATAAATGAGACAGCGGAAAATACGTCGGTTTACAGCGCTGCACACCCGAGGTGACGCCTTTAAATGTTGGTTTTGTATGGCCAGCAGTTTAAACCAAAGAAATTCAGTCTGAATTCATAGAAAACACAGAAAAATCTGCTGATTGTTACACTGTTTAGGCTGAAGCAGCACCATTTATAGCCGATTCTGATATAACTCAAGAGTAGCTTTCCGTTGCTCAGCTGATTTACTGGTTGGTCAACTAAGCTTTGGAGCTCTGGAGGGGGAAAAGCAGCAAAAGTTCTCATTACTTTTGGTTGAAAACTGATGAAAACATTATTTCTCGGACTTGGGTGCCACCGTCTGTGCACGGCTCTCAGATATATATTGATATTCTTGCTGAAAGAGGTTCTGCTCGAAGCAAAAAAATGCCACGAACGACTAGATAAAATAAAGCTTGCAACGTTAAATACTGCTTTGTTTACGTTAGCTGTCGAGGCTAACTGTAGCTGCTAATTTAGCATCATCTCCTCTAGCAACGTTAGCTCGTATGATGAAGTCGTATTTTACCTTCGGCGGCCTCCATGTTACAACCCGCCCTGCAGTTGGAAGATGTTTCCTGTAAACTACCGACTCATATAAGGTCGACTACCCTCGGCATTTTAGTATTTAAAGAGGTTATATACATACATATGTCTAAGTATAAATATATATACAGAGAGAGAGCGCGACAGACGGGGACAGATATCGTTTCGCACAAACCGTCAGTCTAACGATACTTCCGTAATCTCGCGTTGGTTGCGTGCCGAGGGCAAAGATCGTCTATTATAAAGATGACTCACACCATAAAGCAAAAAAAAAAAAAAAATCTCCTGTAGCGCTTTTGTGTGGCATTATGAGCATCAAACAGTGGTGGAATAAATACTCGGATACTTCACTTAAGCGAAAGTAATGCCACGTTGTGTAAAAAAAAAAAAAAAATACTCCATTGCAAGTAAAACTTCATGCATTCAAGTTTACTTAAGTAAAAAAATACAACAGTATTGTTGGCAAAATGTACTTAAAGTATCAAAAGTAGGTTCATTTGATGCTGTTGTATCACACACACACACATACAGCACATATATATTCTATTACAGGATTATTATTACTGATGCATTAATGTGTAAATAGCCTTTTACTGTTGGGCACTTTATTCTGCAAAAAAAACCCCATTCTCACGAGGGCATCTGTGAATATAATTCAGCTCTAAAACCTTATTTTCTTAAAGCAAATCAAAAGAGATCTGTCGGTGCAGTAAAAATACCGTATTCAACTTTTTACCTTAAAATCAATTTATAAACAAAAGAAAAAGACGGGTGCCGGGTGGGCTGAGCCGCTCTCCGTTGGCGGTTCGGGTTTCACGGGGAAAACTGATTTTGAGGGGGAAGCCTCGAGGAGGCCCGCGGGCGTAAAGCGGGACGTTTTCACGACGACGCCTGACCGTCAGCGGACAGGGCTCCTTCTTGACCACCGGGGGGCGCCACAACGGAGGGTAACAAAACACGCGACGCACCTGGTCGCTCGGTGACTCCGTATGACGCGACTGTCCCACAGGACGCCTCGTGTGACGTTTCAAAATGCCCGTTCAGTGGTTTTCAACCTGCCCAGTTTCCGTCTGGGCCCCTGACAGGGTCTGGAAGCTGAGACGGGATGTAAGTGAGCGCAATGCTGCCCGAAGGAAGAGGTCTATGAAGAGACAGAATAAAGAGACTATATGTGGGGCTGGTTTTCTCCGTGTGCAGGCTGTCAGGGTGTCAGGGTGTCAGAGGGAGGCTGTGCTTCTGCGATGCGTCTGTAACGAGCTACCGGGACATCAAAATGAAGAACGACGCGTGCAAAAACAAACCCATGGGGTTTTGGGTGCGTCTGGCGGCGCCGGATACGTCAGGAGACAACTGTCCGGTCGGAGCAGGACATGCATGGGGCAACGGGGGCAACATGGCAAACCCGGGTCTGTCGGTCCACCGCTTTGGTCCAGACTGAAATATCTCAACAACTACAGGACAGATTCAGGTGGAATTTTGTGCAGACATTCATGGTCCCCGGAGGACGGACCCTACAGAGTCTGGTTGTCTGATTGATTAGAGCAAGTTAATATTTACGCCACAGTCAGAGGAAATACAATCCAAAAATAAAAAAATTGATCGGAACACAGCGTTGTCTCTCTCCCTGACCTTCTTACACCTCCCCTGTGTCAGGAAGTGTTCTTGTTGTCAACAGTTTATTCTACGGGCCTGTTTTTCCCCGTGTTTCCTCCTCTCCAGCGGATGATGGACTTACATGGGCTGTAAAGCTTCGACTCAGCCATAATAAAAACGATCTTCGACCTCGCACCTGTGGGAGGGAGTGAAGGGAGTGAGTAGGACCGGTCACGCAAACGGGAGCAATAGAGAAAGAAGTGAGCTGCTGGACAGAAAAGTGACCTGACCTGAGTGAGTACGGCTCTGCGTGAATTCTCTCCGCTTCAGTCTCTTAATGTGTCCGCTTCGTCGGAAACCAGCTGGTCCATCTGTGCTCCTTTGTTCCACCGGATAATCGGATCTGATCACTGGTTTCTCTGCTCTCTCGTTTTTACAAACTGCTCATCCTCACAGTGTTGGAGGTGCAATTATTCTGGAATAGCATTATAACAATGTAAACAGATCATAAGAGATGACCTCCACACAATGATGGTCCTATTGATTAGGATTTAAAATTGATCCAAACAACTGTTTGATTTATTGCTCTGCTCTCTCTCTCTCTCTCTCTCTCATCAGGTTATACTGATGTTATCTCCAACATGGAAAGGTATGTTACACTCACACATTGCAGTTTGTGTATTTTTATTCAACACACTAAGAAGAGAATGCAGCCCATTGTCAGGGAGGTCCTCTAGTAAGGCTGTAGATTACCGCGTTTGAGCGTTGGATGGACGTCTTTCTGACGCATGAGCCAGTTTCACCTAGTGCTGGAACTGTCTTCTGGACTTTGAAATGTCAGTTAACCAATGAGGACTGTTAAGCATTTTTATCGTGGCCTCCCTGTTTACAAGACAGGTGATAAGGAAGAAGGTTCATATTTATCTTTCAATCAAATGTTTCAACTCAATGTTTGTGTCGATGTTTCAACTTGTTCTTTTAAAACGAGTGATATGGTTGTTTTTTTTCACGTGTCTTCAGCTGCTTTTAACCATTCTTCTGCAGTTGCGTTGCTGCTACTGTTCAGAACATTTACATAATGTTTGGTTTCGTTACACGTTTGAACGTACAAACGTTTAACGTTGAAATTTAAATGCGTTGGCTGACATGTATGCAAATCTAAAAGGTGAGTTTGATGAATTAACACATTTTAACTTGTCGCGTAGAATCAGTTCAACTACAGTTTTCTTTAACCGTATTTTGGTTACATTTCAGACATTTTTATGAGACGCCTCCATTCGGTCAAATAAGCTTAAATTCCCAGATGAATACAGGTACTGCATCACCTGTTTTCATTTGCAGGGACCCCTCTACAATTAGCAGTCTTCCCATTTGCCGATGGTGGCTGAGACCGCACAGCCCTGTCATCTGTCATCCCGTAAAGTTTGCTTTTACAGCTACTTACACCCTTTTCCTGGACAAGGTTAATCGGTGATGGATAAGGCCGTCATTGCCAGAACATTCTTCATGAGGTTACAAAGTCCTTTGTGACAGTAAATCGGATTCTCAAGTACCCGTTTTTTTATGTTAAAAATAAATGTTTGTTTGTGTCTTTTACCTGAGGGGAAAAAAGAAAAAAGAAAAAAAAAAAAAAGGCTGAAGGTAACTCAAGCTTATTCGGAGCTTTTCTGGTGATCAGTGGGTGTTGATCCTGACAGATGAACTGATAAGTTAAATGAGTGAAATGAAATAAATTAAAGGAGTGGAGCAGAATACTTTTCTTGTTGATTTCTAGAGGACAAAAAAGTTTATTTTCCTCCCTGGCGGTCTTTTTCTCCGCTAACAGCGGTCCATTGGTAGGGACCTAAACCTGAAACCAGCTGTGTGAATCAGAATCAAGCTGTCACGCGCATTAAAATGTATTCATGCTCTAACTGGCATTGGCCCAGGTTATAAGATGCGGTGTGTTTCTGTCAGGATTCAGCGGGAGACAAGAGACTCCCCTGTACCCAGCTGTGTGTCCCTGAAGAGTGATCGCTCTAAAGGTTCCCCTCTTAACTTCAGAGATGGACGCCACTCGTTTGAAAGAAGGTAATAATCTCGTCAAACCTCAGACACGGACATTAGCATTACACTCCTCCTCAAATGAAAGTTACGTAACATAATATAGACTGAGGTCTAAACTAGAGAAAGGTAACACGTGTTGCTGTGGAGTAGTTCTGTATCTCATCCCCCCCCAATGTGTGCATGATAGTCTTTCCTCTTTCCGAGCCACTGACCATGGCCACGACAAGGCCCCGTTGGCCTTGACAAAGCAGCCAGTGAAATCAGATGTAATAAGACAAGTCACCTTTGGTCAGAAGGAGACTGGGCCACGTACATCCCTAGGTCATGAACCTATTCCACTGCCAATGGTGCATATACCACACCTCTCTATGGTATGTCAAGACATTGTTCTGTGGTCCCCTGAGGACCAGGAGACAAATGTGGTAGGACTTACAGCGCTATGGGTGGAGGGTTGCCATGCGATGAGGAATTCTTTAAGATATCAAGCTCTGGTGCATGAGTGTGGAGCCAGAGGTTTCCAAGCGTGGCTATCGCCCCGGTGAAATTGGCTGTCGGCTTTCAGTTCACCAATATCTGAATACTCTGGGCATCAAAAGCAAGAGAAACAGGACTGTGTATCAAAGAATGGGGTTGGAATGAAAACGGAGCCTCTCGGTGAATCCGAAAAGTAGGCGGCAGGAAAGCAGCACCCTAGTGGGCCAATTCCTGCTCCTCTAATGCTTGTACTCGTCATCCACGTTGTGTCCATCTTGTGTTTGTTCCAGGTTTTCGCGTGAGAAACCAGACTCCCCTGTACCCAGCGTCCTCTCCATGAAGAGTGACTGGTCATTAGGTCACCCAGTTAACTTCAGAGACGGGTTTGTTTTTGTTTTTGTTCTATAGCGAGAGTTAAATCATTATGTCACATGAAAATCGTCATAGCAGCCTTTACAGCGACGTTCACCTGTAGTTTGCAAAAATGGCCACAAATCCTTGTTAACAACCTGTGTGTGTGTCTCTGCCTGTGTTTGTGCATTTCCTTCAGAGTTGACCAGGAGAGGTCAGAGATCCCCAGTGGTCAGTCTGTCCAGGAGCGTCAGACAGACCCGGATACCATATTTACGGTTTGTACGTGCACGGCACTTCTCACTTCCAACAATATTGAAACGAAAAAACAACCGGTCTGCTCTCTTCTCTTCAGTGAAGCGGGCTGTCGGTCAACCTACGACGGTCAGATTCCTTGTTGTGACTCATTTGATTTATATCCACCGCTCTGATCCAGGGTCTTGAAGAGAACATTGTCGCTTTTGTGAAGAGAGAGCTGAAGAGGCTCCTGAAGGTTTTAGATCCAGGTTACTCAGACAGCTCGGAGAGGCAGAGGGAGGACGAGGAGGTGTTGGACGGTGAGGACGAGGAGCAGAGGAGGAGCAGCAGAGAGGCATTTCTGAAGATCACACTGAACTTCCTGAGGAGAATGAGGCAGGGGGAGCTGGCTGACTCTCTGCAGAGCAGTAAGAAAACGTTTTATAAAATGTGACACGATGTTGTTTGGGTCTCTGCCGGATTTTGGCATTTGATCTTAACATGTGTCTCCCTTTGTTGTGACGGTGTTTGACGCAGGTCTTTATGGTGAAAAGATGAAGAGAGGTTTAAGAAATGAAAGATGGTCCCATTTTAAAACTACCATAAATGTAGACATTTATGGAGGTGGCAAAGTAGATAGTAATTAAACCACATTTTCAGTAATATCTGCTCAGTGATATTATTTGTTGCTTGTTCGTTAAGAAATGGTTGCTCCACCATGCCAGAGAAAACTGAAATCTTCCTTGAAGGAGAAGTTCCAGTGTGTGTTCGAGGGGGTCTCTAAAGCAGGAAACCCAGCTCTTCTGAATCAGATCTACACGGAGCTCTACGTCACAGAGGGAGGGACTGGAGGGGTCAATGAAGAACATGAGGTCAGGCAGATTGAAACGGCATCCAGGAAACCAGCCAGACCGGAGACAACAATCAGACAGGAAGACTTCTTTAAACCCTTACCTGGAAGAAGTCGACCAATCAGAACAGTGGTGACGAAGGGAGTGGCCGGCATTGGGAAAACAGTCCTAACACAGAAGTTCACTCTGGACTGGGCTGAAGGCAAAGCCAACCAGGACATACAGTTCACGTTTCCGTTCACCTTCAGAGAGCTGAATGTGCTGAAAGAGAAAAAGTTCAGCTTGGTGGAACTGGTTCATCACTTCTTCATTGAAACCAAAGAAGCGGGAATCCGCAGGTTTGACGCGTTCCAGGTTGCGTTCATCTTTGACGGTCTGGACGAGTGTCGACTTCCTCTGGACTTCCACAACGCCGAGATCCTGACTGATGTCACAGAGCCCACCTCAGTGGACGTGCTGCTGACGAACCTCATCAGGGGGAGACTGCTTCCCTCCGCTCGCATCTGGATAACCACACGACCTGCAGCGGCCAATCAGATCCCTCCCGAGTGTGTCGACATGGTGACAGAGGTCAGAGGGTTCACTGACCCACAGAAGGTGGAGTACTTCAGGAAGAGATTCAGAGATGAGGAGCAGGCCAGCAGGATCATCTCCCACATCAAGACATCCCGAAGCCTCCACATCATGTGCCACATCCCGGTCTTCTGCTGGATCACCGCTACAGTTCTGGAGGATGTGTTGAAAACCCGGGAGGGAGGAGGGCTGCCCAAGACCCTGACTGAGATGTACATCCACTTCCTGGTGGTTCAGCTAAAACTGAAGAAAGTCAAGTATAATGAAGGAGCGCAGACAGATCCACACTGGAGTCCAGAGAGCAGGGAGATGATTGAGTCTCTGGGAAAACTGGCTTTTGAGCAGCTGCAGAAAGGAAACCTGATCTTCTACGAACCGGACCTGACAGGGTGTGGCATCGATATCAGAGCAGCCTCAGTTTACTCAGGAGTGTTCACACAGATCTTCAAAGAGGAGAGAGGGCTGTACCAGGACAATGTCTTCTGCTTCGTCCATCTGAGTGTTCAGGAGTTTCTGGCTGCTCTTCATGTCCATCTGACCTTCATCAACTCTGGAGTCAATCTGCTGTCAGACAAGAAATCGACCTCCCAGACGTCTGAAACATTAACAAGCAAATCCGAATTCTTCTACCAAAGCGCTGTGGACAAGGCCCTACGGAGTCCAAATGGACACCTGGACTTGTTCCTCCGCTTCTTCCTGGGTTTTTCGCAGCAGACCAATCAGACTCTCCTACGAGGCCTGCTGCCACAGACAGGAAGTGGCTCACTGACCAATCAGGAAACCGTCCAGTACATCAAGAAGAAGATCGAAGAGACTCCTTCTGCAGAGAAAAGCATCAATCTGTTCCACTGTCTGAATGAACTGAATGATGGTTTTCTAGTGACGAAGATCCAGCAG
The DNA here is from genome assembly GCF_016859285.1 of Xiphias gladius. NCBI lineage: Eukaryota > Metazoa > Chordata > Actinopteri > Istiophoriformes > Xiphiidae > Xiphias > Xiphias gladius. The sequence continues at coordinate 1,242,402 of NC_053412.1, forward strand.
TCCCTGAGTTCAGGAAGTCTCTCCACAGATGAACTCTCTCCTGCTCAATGGTCAGCTCTGGGCTTCATCTTACTGTCGTCAGAAAAAGATCTGGACGTGTTTGACCTGAAGAAATACTCTGCTTCAGAGGAGGCTCTTCTGAGGCTGCTGCCAGTGGTCAAGGCCTCCAACAAAGCTCTGTAAGTACAGAGATAACTGATAGATCTGGGACAGTTTGAGCTGTTGTGTTATATTGTTGCCTGATACCTAAGTGTTGGCAGTTAATTGAATCATGTTTTTGCTCATTGTTGTTTCTTCAGGCTGAGCGGCTGTAACCTCACAGGGAGAAGCTGTGAAGCTCTGGCCTCAGTCCTCAGCTCCCAGTCCTGTAGTCTGAGAGAGCTGGACCTGAGTAACAACGACCTGCAGGATTCAGGAGTGAAGCTGCTTTCTGCTGGACTGGAGAGTCCACACTGCAAAGTAGAAACTCTCAGGTTAGAATTTAGCACATTTAGGGCAACACTGAGACAATGAAAGTGTTTTCGATTTTCTCTGCTTTTACGAATGTCAAGTAGTAAAGTTTCCCATCCCTTAATTTAGTTGTCAGAATTTAGATTTGTGATCCTGTCACAAGTTGAGCCAAAACTTTACCAAAACAGAAGTTGAAGCCGATCAGTCTGTATTCGATCGTTTGTTATGCGTTAACCCTACTAATAAAGATGATCTTACATGTATCTCGTGCACGTTTTGCAGGCTGTCAGGCTGTCTGGTCACAGACGAAGGCTGTGCTTCTCTGGCCTCAGCTCTGAGCTCCAACCCCTCCCATCTGAGAGAGCTGGACCTGAGCTACAATCATCCAGGAGGCTCGGGACTGAAGCTGCTGTCTGCCGGACTGGAGGATCCACGCTGGAGACTGGACACCCTAAGGTATGGAGAGGCCCTGCTGCAGGCGGAACTGACGTCCTCCTATTACCTTCATTTTCCAGTTTGCTATCACGCCGCTGTATTTCTGTATATTGATTTGCACGTACGTGTATTCGTTTGCATTGATATTAATCGTGTTCAGTTGAAATCCCCCGTGTCTCAAATGGAAACCCACGTCTGGGAGATCACCTGAGATCAGGTAGTTGGTATCAGGGAGCATAGCCGGGTCTTAAACACACATGAAAGGCTGATAAAAATCCAGTAAAAGGGGTTTAAAGTGAGGTCAAAGAACTTTGATCTTGATGAGTTAGGCTTTGCTAGAATTCAAGGGGAACCGCAACGTGCTGACGCTTCACTGGTTATTTACAATAGGTATAGTATTCTGCTGCATGCTTATCTGATGCTTATCTGAGGCCAGAATTCAAGAGAAACCTGTTCTCTGCATAGATATGGGAGGATGGATCGCACTGCCTCTGTTGAGTAGGTGGTTCTCGCCCCTTTAAGCCGGGCGCAGCCATTTTGTTTATGGGGTGTAGCTCCCGCGGGAGAATCCTCATTGCTGCTCGGATCCTTCGCTTGTTTAGAGCTGATCCCATTCAGCCAAATCTAACTGTGTGACCATTTTCAAGTGTTTCCAGCTGGACCTACGCCGCTCACATCGTGACCTGTGTAAACAACCCGAGCTGTTGACTAATGCGCACGAGTGGCGTGCGTCCATAATCTGCCTTTCTGAATTTGTGTGTCCTCCCTCAGAGTGGACCACGGTGGAGCCCGGAGGTTGAAGCCAGGTCTGAGGAAGTGTAAGTGTGTTTGTAGCTTGATAGCCTCGCGGTGACATTCTCTCATCAAACACCTACTTGTCCCGAGGATGATGATCACTGAGAGCAACCTACCTGCACTTTGTGAAACTCGGCTTTTGCATTGTCTCTTGTTATCGTAGATGCCTGTGAACTCACATTCGACCCAAACACAGCACACAGAAACCTCCGGCTGTCCGACGGTAACAGAAAGGTGGAAACGGTGAAAGAGCAGCAGCCCTATCCCGGTCATCCCGGGAGATTCGACGACTGCCTTCAGCTGCTGTGTAGAGATGCTCTCACTGGACGCCGTTACTGGGAGGCTGAGTGGAAGGGAATGGTTTGTATAGGAGTGACCTACAGAGCGATCGGCAGGAAGGGAGACGGGGCTGACTGCTTACTTGGAGGGAATGATCAGTCCTGGAGTCTGTACTGCTCTGGGAAAACTTACTCTGTCCATCACAACACCGAGAGAATTGACATACGTTCCCCATCGTGCTTCTCCGACAGGGTGGCAGTGTATGTGGACTGGCCCTCGGGCACTGTGTCCTTCTACAGCGTCTCCCGGGACACGCGGACCCATCTGCACACCTTCCACACCACGTTCACTGAACCCGTGTACCCGGCATTTAGGGTTGGGTTTCATTTGAGGTTATTTGGTTCTTCGGTCTCTCTGGGTGAGCTGCGGGAGAGAGACCCGCCCCCCCGGTCGAAGAAACATTGAGACCCGGGGCGAAAGATGAATCTGGAGACACACGTGACAAATCATTTTACCAAACAGGAGGGAAACAGTGCGTTTGTTGGGCGCTGTTGTACATCAGCGGATTAATCCACATTTGGTGCTGTAGTGAGCATTTGGGGCATCAGGACGGTGTGTGTGTGTGACTCCAGTGAAACTACAGTGTGTGTGTGTGTTCGTGTTCATGGTGATGGAGGAACATGTCACCCAGTGCAAGAGTGTGGCTGAATGATGGGTTTTTAATAGTTTCTAGAAACAGTGGAGCTCTATGGCTGAGAGGAACCGGATACATCAGACTGTGATACACACACACACACACACACACACACACACACACACACACACACAGTACTCGTTAATAGGAGACATTGAGTGTCGGTTGACTTATTCTTTAAGGTAAATATAAAAACACTTATGTCAGTGGATGGTTTCTCTTCTATAAACTAGAATGTGAAGGCTTTTGTGACGATAGCGGAGCTCTACTGACATACTGGCTCCTGCGTTTATGTTTTCTGAACCAACCGTCTGCCAACGTTCGTAACGTGTGTGTGACTCGTAGGAGTGCCTGTTGTAACAGGTGAGCCTGTTTTTAACTCTGGCCCGAGCCTCGCCCTGGCCTGACGCGGGCCATCCAGCTCTACTTCTGCTACGGTTGAACTTTTGTCTGTGATCTTTGTTTAAAGAGACAACAGAACTGTAGAACCAATGTTGCCAAATCAATGACTAATGCTGAATTTCAGGTTTGTAAATAAAAAAGGGCTACGCCTGCATAAGATCTGTGTGGAGGTCTGAGTCTTTGTCGCAGGTATTTGGTTTAGATTTAAATTTGCAGGAGAAAGTAATAAAATTTGCACAAAAAAAGTTATAAATCAAACTATTAAATAAAATCCTTGTTTGATTTTTAGGAAACCATCACAATAAGTGGCTGCAAACGAACGGTTTTTGCACAAAAAAGGTTAGAGCGAGCATTTCATGTGAAACTTGGACGAGGGAAAATGATTTCTCTGTCAAGTAGGTTTCACAAAACCGCAGGTCAGGAGATATTCACAAAGGGGTTGGTTTCCGAGTCACGTGGGAGCAGCGCAACCGGGCGCAACGCTTCCCCCGCCAACCGCCATCCTGCCACCCAGACCCGGGCGACATGGCCGAGAAGAAAGTCGCGCTGTTCAGCCTGTGGGGGGTCGCGGTCTCCTCACGACCCGAGGCGGTTTTCCACGAGTCGGAGGAGCGGCACGACCTGCCGGGGTAAGGGGAGTCCGCTACGCAACACCCTCACGCTGTAGAAAATGCCGGGCTGGCTCCGAAGTCCGGATCGAAGTTGAAGAGCTCGCTCTCGTTGAGAAAAAATAAAAGCCTCAAATGCATAAAGAAGGTCGAGTAACCCGCGGGCGCTGGGGGGCGGTTCGGGGACGTGTAGGTGCTGCGTGACTTTGGGAAAGTTTGATCAGAAATGGAGCAGGTTTGGGGTTTTGTTCCTGTTTCGTAGTGCGTCTCGTGAAACGGCGAGTCTGCCTGAAATCTGAAAATCTGATCCATGTCGCAGGCGAGTTCAGAGGGACAGGTACGGGGGAGCTACATGGCCAAAACTAAGTGGACACCTGAACTCGGGCGGGGTTTTGGCCGAGTGTCACGACGAAACATCTGGCAGCGCGCACCACCAGCCGCACCAGGTCCCGCGACCCTCAAAGCGTCGCGGAGACTAACTCGGTACCATGTCCGTGTCTGACCGTGCTACGTGCGGACAGTTTTTAGTCCAAGGGTCAGCGGCCCCCTGGTCTCTGGTCTAAAGCAAACGGCCTCGTCCGGCCCGGAGCTGAGCGACAGTGAGTCGTGCGACCGGGAACCGGTGCACATCCTTCTTTTTCATCGTCGCGTCGTCCCCCACGCGCCGACCTGGAACCGACTCGGGTGCGTTATTCACACACCTCGACAAATAAATCGATACATAAAATAAATATAAAATCAATAGATGAAGAGGTTTTGTAGAACTGAGCCGGACGAATTCTACATATGTCTGAGACCCCAAACCCCGGCAGGACAATCCAGCATCGTGGAGTTTGTCATCCGTCATGATTTGCCTCCTTCATGGTTTATGCCTTTTACTCCGGACTCCGTAGAACCCGAAGCGACCTCTGAAGAAGCATCGGAGGATCCGGTTGGCGCAAGCGGTTGCACGATTTCCGTCCGTTGACGTGCTTCCCCAAATTCGATGGCGTTTCTGACTTGAAACGTTTGATTTTCTAGTTTCCTGAACTCCGCTGTTGTGTTCTGGTCAGACGATATGACACACACACACACACACACACACACACACACACACACACACACCAACCCAAATGTGGACCGTTTCTGTCAAAGATCGGGTGTTTTGATTGATAAATGGGGAACAGGTGAGCAGGTGGAAGGGACAGGGGGTACAATTTAAAAGGTCCGGGGACATCTGGTGGGCGGACGAGGAATTGCAGGTCCGGGGAGGTGAAGGGGGAGGACATGGCTTTGGAGACGGGAGCCGAGGGCCTTCCAGAACCTGTGCTACCGGTGTGTTTGGCCTCACCTCAACGTCCCCGGACAGACTCTCGTGTGAACGTCGGAGACTCGTTCGTGTTGCCGGCATGTCGTCCGGCATCCTGCTGTTTTTCTGTCCCAGGTTAATTTTAGTGCCGTGGTTTTCAGCGGTTTCCTGTCCAGCGTGGCGTCGCGGGAGGACAGCGCCATGAGCCGGGCGGAGAGAGGCGAGATCACACTGTCTCAGGTGGGCGAAGCCGCGAGCCGCTTACTTCGGAAGTCGCCCGCCGATTTACTGCCTCAGCACTGTGTGTGTGTGTGTGTGTGTAGATGATCCCAGTGTTTGAGGAGGAGTGTGTGAGGGAGGCCCGGGTCAGGGGCGTGACTCTGCCGTCCCACTGGTCCGTCGGACGCCTGCTGGAGGAGCTGGGAGAGGCCGCGACGGACGTCCGACCGGCCGTGCTGAAGACGGCCGCCCGTCTGCGTCGCAGCGGTACGCACAACGCCGAACCTGCCGAGTGCGTCTCGACAGAAGCTGTCAAACTGTTCATTCGACACCCATGATTTGTTTCTGGTGATGAAAAATGTCGCCCCTGGCAACAGCGGGATGATACTGCGGTATGTGTTGTCCACGCACTGAACTGAGGCTCACTCAAACGCCGCTACGTCTCCGTCCCCGTCCCTTCAGGGTTCCTGACAGCCGTGCTGGCCAATCACTGGCTGGATGACGCTGCGGCCGGAGACGCTGCGGCCCGCCTTCTCTCCCTGCTGGGGGCCCACTTCGACCTGGTGCTCCAGTCCTGCCGCGCGGGTCACAGGGTCCCCGAGCCCGCCATGTTCGGCTCCGCTCTGCAGCACCTGGGGGTGACACCACAGCAGGTAGGTTCTTCCATCAGATAAAAGGTTTCTGCTGGAACATAATGTCGGTTAAACCCTGGTCTCA